>NC_063333.1:100756699-100790694 GCF_021869965.1 Rhincodon typus | reverse complement strand
AACCCCCTTCCCCTCCCCCTTTTCTGATGAAGGGTCTAGGCCCGAAACGTCAGCCTCTCTGCTCCTATGATGCTGCTTGGCCTGCTGTGTTCATCCAGCCCTGCACCTTGTTGTCTCTGTCATCCCGTGAGCTTTGGATTTGATTACTAAGTCTGTCTTGTTCTCTTAGGCTGTCCCTCAGGATCAAAGATAACATTCTACCACTTTGCTGTTGTGGGCCACCAGATAAATAAATAGTCCAGTACTGGAGTTGCAAACTTTGCCGCAGTATAGTGGTGCTTGCCAAGTGGATAGATAAGATGCTTGGGTTTTTGCATGCTGCTTCAGCTCTTTGTGCTTGGCTTCGATCTGATGCTGTTGGAGACGCACAATAGCTGGCAACTTTGCAGATTCTTCTTCTCCAGTCCGGACAGTCTTGACCTAGAGATTCTAATGAGTTGATGAGCATGTTGCTTTTTTTTTGTCAGAGAAGCTTTGGGGACATCCTTGAATAGTTCCTCTGCCTTTCTGGAAATGTCATGAATACCATGGGTCCAGCCAGTGCAGCTTATTGACTTTAACCAGTGCCTCACTAATGGGGATGTCGGCATGAGAGAGGACGCAGATACTGGTGATTAATTTCCTGCCATTGTTGATTCTGACCACTAAAAAGCACAATGGACATAATCTTCGCAGGAAGACGAATTCAAGGGATGTACAGAGAGCAGCAGCAACCTCTATAATGGCCCTTGTTGACCTCACAAAGGTGTTCAAACTGCTCTATTTCACATGGACCCCTGAAGAAAACATACCTGGCAGGGGTATATAAAATCCAGCCCCTGGAAAGCGACTTGAACCTGCAACCTTTGGATTCAGAGACTGCAGTACCGCCGTGAGCCACAGTTGACACAAAAATTATAATTTAAAGCATTAGAACATTACTTCAACTGCAGTTTTCTATATTATGTGCTGTTGCAAGATGGTGGCGGAGTAGGCCGCTCCAACTGGAGCTCATCTGCTGCGCCCACTCTTCTTCTTATCTTCTTTAACTTTTCTCTTACTTCCTACCTGTGCTTTTTCTCGTTCTTCTCCTTTCCTTTCCCCTTCAACTCCTGGCGAGCGACGATCCCCGGCACCCGACGATGATTTCCGGCCTGTGGTAAGTGACAATCCCACATTCTGATGACGATTCCCGGCCTCCGGCAAGTGACAATTCCCAACATGACGCAGCAGCCTCCTGCACTGGCCTCCCAGCTTGGCCTTGTTCTTCCCAGCATGGTATAGCATCCTCCCATTCTGGCACCGCAGCCTGCCGGCGTGGCATGGCGTGGAAACCTTCCGGCCTCCCAGCGTTGGCGTGGTGACCTCCTGGCGTGGCATGGTGACCTCTTGGTCTGGCGCAACAGCCTCCTGACATTGGGGCCTCCCGGCATGGAACGGCACGACAACCTTCCGGCCTCCTGCAGCAGTCTCCTCACGTAGGGGCTTCCCGATATGGCATGGTGACCTCCTGGCCTGGTACAGCAGCCTCCCAGTGTGACGTGTCACCAGCACGGTGTGGAGCCAGGGCCCGGTGTGAACTGGAAGCTAAGTGCCAGTGTTGTCTGCTGTACTGTACTCTTTGCTGTAATGCTGGACATTTTATTTCTGTACTGTCCAAAATCTTGTAACAAAAGAAGTTGTGCCTACGTACTTTTGTATCTAAGTTGGCGCTGTAATTGACAACCTATAAACTTTTCACTCTACTCATTGAGTGTATGTCACAGTAAAGGCTATTCTATTCTCCTCAATTCCATTCTATTCCATTCCTGGCATGGAATGCTGATTTGTGCTTTGGTAAAAGGACTTTCAGATACCTTTAATAGAATTCACTGTGGAGTTTGAGAGGGAGAAGATTGAATTAGATATAACAGTGTTCAAATTGAGTAAAGGTAACTGCAAAGGGAGGAGTTGGTCAGAGTTGATTGGAAGGGGAGCCTATAAGGGAAGATGGTAGAGCAGCAAAGGCAGGGTTTCTGGGGGTAATTTGGGAGGCACAGCAGAAAAACATCCATGGAAGAAGAAACATAGTGAGGGGAGGATGAGACAACTGTGGCAGACAAGAGAAGTCAGGGACAGCATAAAAGCAAAAGTAAAAATATACAATGCGGTGAAGATTAATGGGAAGCCAGAGGAATGGGAAACCTTTATAAATCAGCAGAGAATAACTAAAAAAGCAATCAGCAATAAAGCTAAAAGAAGAAATATGACAGTAAGCTTGCTAGTAATACGAAAGAAGATTGCAAGTTTTTTTAGGTATATAAAAGACAAGACAGAGGCAAGAGTGGATAATGGACTCCTGGAAAATTAGGCTGGAGAAGTAGTGATGGGGAACAAAGAAATGGCAGCGGACCTGTGCATCAGTTGTCACAGTGGAAGACACCAGCAGCATACCAGAACGTCAAGAGAGTCAGGGGGCAAAGTAAGTATGGTGGCCATCACTAAGGAGAATATGCTAGGTAAGTTGAAAGGTCTGACAGTAGATGAATCACCTAGATCAGATGGACCACACCCCAGAGTTCTTAATAAGATAGCTAAGGAGATTGTAGAAGCCTTGGTGGTTATCTTTCAGGAAGCACCAGAGTCAGGGAGAGTCCCAGAGACTGAAAAATGGCTAATGTAACACCCCTAGGGAGGCAGAAGACAAGAAGCAATAGGCCAGTTAGCCTGACCTTGGTCATTGGTAAGATTTTAGAATCTATTATTTAGGATGACATTGTGGAGTACTAGAAATTCATGGTAAAATAGTGCGAAGTCAGCACGGCTTCATCAAGGGGAGGTCATTGCTGACATATCTGTTAGAAATCCTTGAGGAGATAACAAGCAAGTTAGGCAAAGGAGAGCTCAGTGGACATGGTCGATTTGGATTTCCAGAAGGCCACAAGGTGCTACACAGGAGGCTGCTAAATAAGATGAGCACATGGTGTTAGGGGAGAGATACTCCATAGATAGAGGATTGGCTGATTGGCAGAAGGCAGAGAGTAGGGTTAAAGGGGTCTTTTTCAGGATGGCAGCCAGTGACTAGTAGAATTTCACAGGACGAAGGAACAAGGCATTATTGCTAAGTTTGCAGATGACATAAAGATAGGTGGAGGCGCAGCTCGTGTTGAGGAAGCGGGGAGGCTGCAGAAGAGTTTGAACAGGTTAGGAGTGTGGACAAAGAAGTTGCAGTTGGAATACAATGTGGGATAGGTTATGTGTTTTGCTAGGAAGAATAGAGGTGTAGACTATTTTCTGAACAGGGAAAGGCTTCTGAAATCTGAAGCACAAGGGACTTGGAAGTCCTAGTTCAGGATTCTCTTAAGGTTTTCTTGCAGGTTTAGTTGGCAGATAGGAAGGCAAATGCAGTGTTAGCACTCAATTCAAGAATGCTATAATACAAGAGCAGAGATGTACTGTTGAGGCTGTATAAGGCTCTCGTCAAACTGCGTTTGAAATATTATGGGCAGATTTGGGCCCCGTATCTAAGGAAGTGTTTACTGGCTTTGGAGGGATCCAGAGGAGTTTATAATAATGATCCCAGAGATGAAGGACTTGTCATATGAGGAGCAGTTACTGACTCTGGTATGTACTTGATAGAGTTTAGAAGGATGACGGGGCATTTGATTGAAACTTACCAACTACTGAGAGGCCTGGGGCGAGTGGACATGGAGAAGATGTTTCCGCTAGTAGGTGAGACTCGGACAGGAAGGCACAGCCTTAGAGTGAAGAAACAGCCCTTTAGAACTGAGAAGAAGAGGAATTTCTTTAGCGAGTGGATGGTTAATATACGGAATGCATTGCCACAGTGGGCTGTCAAGGCCAATTTATTGAGTGTATTTAGGACAGAGATCGATAAGGTTCTTGATTAGTAAGGGGATCAAGGGTTACAGGGAGACAGCAGGAGAATCGGGTTGTGAAACGTATCAGCCATGATTGAATGGCGAAGCTGATTCAATTAGCCGAATGTCTAATTCTGCAGCTATATCTCATTGCCTTATGGTCTTTTCACTGGCTGTTTATCGCATGCAAATTTGTATATTGTGTGCTCACAAAACATTCGATTACAGGAAACATCGTTGCTATTTATTCTAGATATTGTACAACATATTAACGTGTTTTCCACAGAGTAACTGAAGAGCGATTAGAAAGCAGATGTTTTGTAGGTTGCCAGAGCCCCAATTTATAGTGTAGAACCAAGCCTGCCCAGGATCTTATGGCAAAGTAGTAGTATCCCTACCACTGAGCTGGATGACTTAGGTTCAAGTTCCACCTGCTCTAAAACATTTCTGAACAGCATGATTAGAAAATATTGAGAATCCTGAGTAACTAGCTCAGTACATAATCAGAAATTAACCTTAGTGGTTTTTGCCTGACAATATAGAATATTGCATTTCATTTACCTTCTAAATCATTAAAGTAGTGTTTGTTGGAATTTTCATAATCTTCCTCTAAGTCTAATTGGTCTTTTCAGATCTGAACAAAGATAAAGAATCTGGCTTCCAGACTCCCAGAGTTTTCAATAAAAATGCAGTGACTGTCGAGTTAATCATATTCAAGATCTACGTAATCCAAGCAGTATAGTATTTACTGAAAGTGTGTTAACCATGCTGTTGCCAACCAAACTGTAATTAAAGGTATACACCATTTAACCCACTTCTTAAAATATCTCCTAGTCACTTTATGGAAGTAATTTCTGATATGGATAATAAGGTTGTTTTTAAAGAATGTTCTGTTGCATTTTCAGTGTTAATGTCCAATCTCACTCAAAACTCATTCACTTACAGATTTAAAAACAGATCCAAATGTTTAAGTGCAAATGTAGCAAACATCAGTTGGGTACCTCATAATATGCCTCATGATTCTCAATTGTATGCATCTCTTCATTGTAAACATAAATCCAGCCGATCTGTAAATTGAATTAAATTATATATTTTATGAATTGCTTTTAGTGAAAGAACACATTGCACAATTTGCATTTCATCTTTGAAGATTACTTTACTTAACCAATCTGACATTAGTCACGACATGTGTGTTTTAGTGAAGTGTTGATTCCAGGAGGTGAAAGAATTTTAGTCCATCAATACGAAACACACAATAAATCTCGGAACAACAGTACTTGATCTGCACAAAAAGCATCAATTACTGATAGTTGTGGCACTCTCTTTTCCAGCAATAATGTAAATATCCACTTCAGAATACATTTCATATGGCTGGGAAAGGCAGTATTAGAGAGAATGTCCACTGAAATTACCACAGACTGTTTCTCCGATACATCGATGATATCATCGGTGCTGCTTCCCTCTTCCATCCGGAATTGGAAAACTTCATCAATTTCGCCTCCAATTTCCACCCTGCCATCACGTTCACCTGGTCTATCTCTGCCTCCTCCCTTCCCTTCCTCGACATTTCTATTTCCATTTCTGGGGATAGATTGGTCACTAATATCCACTAAAAACTCACTGACTCCCACAGCTACCTGAACTATACATCCTCACACCCCACTTCCTGTAAACCCTCCATCCTATTCTCTCAGTTCCTCCATCTCCATCGTATATGTTCAGCTGAGGCCAACTTTGACAAGGAGACCTCCGAAATGTCCACCTTCTTCCTCAACCGAGGATTCCCCAGCTCTGTGGTCGACAGGGCCCTCAACTGACCCATCTCCAGCACTTCCGCCCTCACCCCTTCTCTTCCCTCCCACAACAGTGATAGGGTTCCCTTGTCCTCACCTATCATCTCATCAGCATCCACATCCAGAAGATCATCAGGCGCCATTTCTGCCACCTCCAGCAAGATTCCACCACCAGACACATATTCCCCTCCCCTCCCTTGACCGCCTTCCGCAAGGACCATTCCCTCCAGGACACCCTGGTCCACATTTCCTTCACCCCCAACACCCCCCCACAGCCCTACGGCACCTTCCCCTGTAACCGGCGAAAGTGCAACACCTGCCCATTTACCTCCTCCCTCCCCAGTATCCATGAGCCCAAACATACCTTCCAGGTGAAGCAACACTTCACCTGCACTTTCCAGAACCTAGTCTACTGCATTCGCTGCTCACAATGTGGTCTCCTCTACATTGGGGAAACGAAGCGTAGACTTGGTGACCGCTTCACAGAACATCTACGTTGTGCTTGCAAAAAGGACCCTGAACTACCCGTAGCTTGCCACTTTAACGCACCACCCTGTTCCCTGACCAACTTGTCTGTCTCTGGCTTGCTGCAGTGTTTCAGCGAATCTCAACGCAAGCTGGAGGAACAACACCTCATTTTCTGCTTGGGGACCCTGCAGCTCTCCAGACTCAATATCAAGTTTTAGGGCCTAAATTCTCCAATGTCCCAGTCTCCTACCCCACACCAGGCCTTGTTACCACATAGCCTGCCATTACACACTATCTGCTATTAGTCACTAATAGTCCCCATTAACAGCTATTCACCCTTCCAGCCTGATCATTATCAACTCTTTGTCTGTCCAACTGCTCTTCTCTCTCTTTGGGCTGTATCCTATCATTTACTCCCTATCCCATCCCCCTGCCCTTTTTTCTGCATATAAACTGACGTTTTCCCAGCCACCATCAGTTCTGAGGAAGGGTCACCGGACCCGAAACGTTAACTCTGTTTTCTCCTTCACAGATGCTGCCAGACCTGCTGAGCTTTTCCAGCAACTTTGATTTTGCTCCTGATTTACAGCATCCATAAATTGTCTGATCATTTAAAAAAGTGGAGCATTTTCAAACCTTTTCAATACTTCTGGTAAAATTGTCTGAAATATATCTTCTGACACTTTCACAATTTGGCTGCTTTGGATATGGAGAGATTTGTTTACAAGAAAAGTTTGAATGGGTTGGGTTTGCACTCAGTAGAGTTTAGTAGAATGAGAAGAGATTTTGTTAAAGTTTATAAGATTCTTAGTGAGCTTAATATGGCAGATACTGAGAGGTTCTTTCCCCTTGTTGGAGAATCTAGGGCCAGAGGGTATAATCTCAAGGTTGATTGATACCATTGTTATTTTACATGTCAGAAATGATCAATTTAAATATCTGACATGACGGGCAACGCGCAAGTTTATATTCCATGTCAGCAGTGGGGTGAAAGCAGGAAAAGCAATATCCAGGTCCTGAAGCTGACTTACAGCAACTGACATATGAAAAGATGGGGCTTACTGTAAACTTCATGTCCCTTTCCCAAAATTGGACTGCCATGAGTACCATGAAAGCTGAGACAGCTGGTGGCTCAGTGGTTAGCACTGCTGCCTTACAGCCCCAGGGACCCAGGTTTGACTGCACTCTCGGGTGACTGTCTGTGTAGAGTTTGCACATTCTCCCCGTATCTGCTTGGGTTTCCTCCGGGTGCTCTGGTTTCCTCCCATAGTCCAAAGATGTGCAGGCTAGGTGGATTGGCCATGCTAAATTGCCCATATGGTTCAGCGATGTGTAGATTAGGTGGGTTATAGGGGTATGGGTCTGGGTGAGAGGCTCTGAAGGTCGGTGTGGACTTGCTGGGCTGAAGGACCTGTTTCCACACTGTAGGGATTCTATGGTCTATGAACTAAATTTACAAGACCTTTAAGGATCAACTAGAGGCCAGCACTAAAACCATATTTTGGAAAAGTAAAACTGTGCTGAATGTGGAGCTATGCAAGATTTTTGTTAAACAATGACATGAAGTAATATAGTTAAATATAGAGTTAGATTACAGAATGTCATAAAATGGTAAACAGGTTTGAGTGATTAAGGTGGTTTCCTTTTCCTATATTTCTACCAGTGTACCCTTCCATCTCCTGAACCTGCTTCAGTTGGACTATGACCGATGCACGCCTTAAACTATTTACCTGTGTTTACTTCATTGTGGGAGAGTCTAGGATCAGAGGGCATAGTCTCAGACGAAGGAGTGCCACTTCTGAGACAGAGATAAGGAGGAATTTCTTCTCTGAGGGTGGTGAATCTGTAGAATTCTTTACTGCAGAGGACTGTTGAGGCTGAGTCATTTAGTATATTCAAGGCTGACATTGGCAAATTTTTAATCAGTAAGGAAATCAGGAGTTCTGGAGAAAAGACAGGAAAGTGGAGTGGAGGATCGTTAGATCAGCCATGATCTCATTGAATGGTAGAGCAGACTCAATGGACTGAATGTCCTACTTTTGCTCCTATGTTTTACGGTCTTATTTCTAGAACACAAATCTACCCATATCATTCTCGAGTGTTCCAGTATCCATAGCCTGTTGAGTGAAGGGTTCCAGATTTCTACAATCTAAAGTAATTGTGATACATACTTAGATTCATGCAGGCAAATTAAATCAGCAGGTATGTGGGATTAAAGTAATTGAAGAGTTCAGCACAATTGGGGGATGCAGCTGCAAGTCTATCCACTATCAGAAATGAGGAAATAGATTAGGTGAGTTATAGGGGGATGGGTCTGGATGGGATGCCCTGAGGGTCAGCGTGGACTTGTTGGGCGGAAGGGCCTGGTTCCACACTGTAGGGATTCTATGATCTTCTATGATATCCTGCAAATCATCTTAAAACTGGAAAATAAGCTTGCACATTTTGCCTCTGAAAATCAATTTCCAGATATATTAAGTTTGCTGGAGTATGTTGTCATCCTCAAAACATTCTGACAGACTGAATTCCTGCCCTTTGGACAAGAACCTGATTTTCATCTCAAAGGAATGGGCTCTTATGGTACAGTGCTTGTGTCCCTACCTCTGAGCCAGGAGGCCTAGGTTCAAGTCCTACTTGCTCAAGAGGCATGTAATTACATCTCTGAACAGGCTGTTACCTGGAAGGAAAATCAGCAGGGAAGCGGTGGTCCAATGATATTATCACTGGACTGATGATCTAGAGCCACATACTAATGGACTGGGATGTGGATTCAAATCATGCCCTGGCAGATGGTGAAATTTGAATTCAATAAAATGTGGAAAGCAAATCAGCTCAGTTCTTACTTCAACAGATCATTGCTGTGTAGTGAAGACAAAAATCTAATACAATGCCTATAATTAATCCTTTTTGAAGGACTTAAGTTTGGTGGGAGGATGAACAATGAAGAAGATGCAGAGTTGATTCATTGTGATTTGGACAAGTTGAGTGAATACACAAATGCAAGACAAATGAAGAATAATGTGCATTAATGTGAGGTAACCCATTTTGGTAGCAAAAACAGGAAGGCAGACCATGATCTGAATGGTGATAGATTGGGAAAAGGGGAGGTGCAATGAGACCGAGACGTCCTTGTACACTAGTCACTGAAAGTTAGAATGCAAGTGTAACAAGCGGTGAAAAAGTCAATGGTATTTTGGCCTTCATTGTAGTTTTGATTCCAGGAGCAGGGATGTCTTGCTCCAACTGTATAGCCCTTGTTGCAGGCTCACCTGGAGTATTGTGTGCAATTTTGGTTGCTTATCAGAAGATGGCTACATGGAGGGCACACAAAGACGGCTTACCAGACTGATTCCTGGGATGGCAACTGACAAATTGTAATGACACTATGGCTCTAAGAGATGTGTTTTGTCCTGGTTTCTTTTAGAGAGAGATTGGGAAACGGGTGCCAAGCAGTCCATTAGAAGATAAGCCTGGGGTGTTTTTTTTTAAAAAGTTGTAACAATAGAATTAGCCTGAATGGGTGTGGTCAAGCTCTTGCAGAACCAGGAATTTTAGGTTTAGCATTCAGCAGATGTTGCTGGGGTCACAGCAGGGTTCAAAGGCAGGGAATGTCTCCCGGCTGCTGCATTCTGTCAGAGTTTTCTCTGGATACTTTTCGTCCGGGGCTGCTGGAGTTACATGTGAGACAATCTGTTTTTCTGAATTTGCCTTTTGTCAAGGGTGTGTTTATGAGATGTTACTAGAATTGAACAGTTACTGCTTAGTAGTAAAATAATCTATTATTCTGTTAAGTGTTCCAACAGAGTTCAGTTCCAAGTTCATCTTTCTTTTATTGTATTTTAACTGTAGTGTTTGAATAAATTATGTTTTAATTAATGTCAAGTAGTTTAACCAATCAAATTGCACCTGGAGCATAGCACCTCACATTTACCTTTAAAATAAGAAAACATTAGGGCTTAGGCTACCTTCTTAATATATTTTGAAGGGGTTTCTGGTCTGGTCCATAACAATATGAGGAGAGACTGGATCAGTTAGGACTATATTCATTAGAGTTTGGAAGAAAGAAAGAGGATCTTTAGAAACCTATAAAATTCAGGAAGGAAGTTCCTGATGAATGGGTAGTCAAGAATCATAGGTCACAGTCTAAGGACATGGGGTAGGCCGCTCAGGACTCTGATGAGGAGAAACCTTTTCACCCAAAGAGTGGTGAGGCTGTGGAATTCTTGGCCACAGAAGGTTGTTCAGGCTAAAACATAGAAAGTTTTCAGTAAAGAATTAGATATAGTTCCTAGGGCTGACGGAATCAAAGGATATAGGAAGAAAGCAGAAACAGGCTACTATGTTGGATAATCAGCCATGATCATATTGAATGGTGGAGCATGTTTGCCATGTTGAAGGGGGTTACTCCTGCTCCTGTTATCCACGCATCTTTGCAATATTTAAGAAGTATTTAGATGAATATTTGAAATGCCAGAGCATACAAAACTATAGGCCAAGTGCTTGGAAATGTGTGATAACCCGTGCAGATGTGATACAAAGGGCTTCTTTTCAGGCTGTAATACTCTATGATTCTATGTGGTTGCTAGGTCATACTGGAATAACATAACAATATAAAAGATTTTCTTTAAAAAACATGCCTTGAGATAATCAATATAATTGTTCCCATCATTGACTTTGTTTATTTAGGTCTAAACTAAAGAAGATTGACTTGGATAACTAAATTGAAGACTGTAAGAATCTTTTTAGCTTTTCTATTCTCAAAAACAAAAATTCACCGTAATGCTTAATTAATATCAGATATGTGCCTCCATCTCGTACAATTGACATTTAACAGTCTCAGTGGTGAGTTGGTACACTGATGGCGATGCTGTGCCTCTGTTGTAGGGGTAGTGCATGCTGTTCCTAATGGTGTGTCACTTTTGTTATTGATGTTGCACCATGTGCTGGTGATGCTTTTGGTATTGTCTTATTTGATAACTATGTTATTGGCATTATTGATTATGATTTCTACTTTTCAAGCCAAAATGTAAACCAATGACAATAAGGTGTTTAGCCTGATATGTCTTTCTATAAAACTGTATCTTCTTAAGTAATGCAGTCGTGATATTATTCAGCAAATTCCTTACACACTCTGGAATTTCATTATCCTGTTCTTTCAGGAATCACTTGCTGAGCAAACAGAGCTCATAATTCTGAGTTGATTGTTATAGCTCTCAAGTCTTTTATATTTCTGATAATATGGAACTTTGAGTGATAATCTGTTATGAGATACCATTCTTCTGAATAAGCTGGCGCAAATAATATGCCATGGTTTGTACTTCAGTAGCTGCCCGCTGCTGTTTATGGTGTGTGTTTCAGTACTTCTGGTCTACATTGCATGTAAATACCATTGTAGATACCTATCTGGTACAGAGCTGATCTGGCTCCAAGCTTAACAATTCTCCATTTCTATGTGCTGTTTGTATATCTTTTGGAGACATTCTGTCTATATTATTTTAGGTACAGCGATTCTTGATCTGGCTAGCAGGACACCATCTTTTTTGTGAGATGCTGGCCTTGTTTTGCATATATCCAAAAGGGCATCAGAACCCTGAATCCAGATATCCCATCCCAGTTTTCAACTAATCCTATTTCAATGGTAGGGGAACATGGTGAGACATGACATGCATGGGGGCAACCTGAACCCAGCAGGGATATTTGAACTCCATGGTTAGTTCAAGCAGTTGTGTTTTAATTGAAGCATGGATATTATCCTGTAATTTAGGATTTGTCACGTCTATGTATATATTTAGTGACTGTTTTAAGAACAGTTTAACCAGTCCAATAAAGGTGGCTGCTATAATCATGTAACTGGACTTTGCAGTAACTTTGTAGAAGCTTCATGGGAGGTGATGGCCAAATGATATTATCACTGGATTGTTAATCAGCCGCTGAGATAATGTTCTGGTGGACTTGGGTTACAGATGGTGGAATTTTAATTCAATAAAAATAATCTGTAATTAAGAGTCTAATGATAGCCAAAAATCCGTTACTAATTGTCAGGAAAAACCCATCTGGTTCACTAATGTCCTTTAGGGAAGGAAGCTGCACTCCTTACCCAGTCTGACCTACATGTGACCCCAGACCCACAGCAATGTGGTTGACCCTTAACTGCTCACTGGGCAATTAGGGATGGGCAATAAATGCTTCCATATCCAGTGACACCCTCACCCATGAATGAATAAAAAATGATAATACCTGCAAATGTCCATGATTGGAAAGGTGATATTCAAGCTCATAGTGCAGAGGATAGATTAATCACAAAAGATCAGCCTTGGAGCTTTGCAATTAATTATGAGATAGCTAAATGTGATATGGTCCTGTGTTATGTATTCACCTATGAACTAAAATATTTCATTTCACAATCATGATCTATAATTATTGTGTGGATAGATAGAGGCTGATGTTTTTCAAGCACAACCATCATATAATAATGTCTATGTTCCACCCAGTGTAGTTAACCAGGTTAATGATGCAATAACAACCACACAATCTGCGCTCTATAATGTTGACTGAGGACTGACATCGACATGCATGCCTGTGATAACTTCCGTAGCACCCCATCTCAGAACCCTGGAGTCAGGACCATATCCCACCTTTCCCAAATCGGGCCTACTGCGAGGTCAGGGACTCTGAACACTGGAAAGAGACTTTTCTCTCCACTGGCCAAAGAACTGTTTTAGAATTTGTGTGCTACCTACTCAGTATCCTCCTGTTGCTTGTTACTGAGTGTGAACTGAATAGTCTGCACATGTTCATTAGTACAGTGTGCATGCACAAACAGTAAAGATGTTTGGCCAACAGCAAGTGGAGACTCTAGTGGTCTCCCCAGCCATTGTCCAGAGAGATCCAGTGCAAGTAGCACCCTAGAAAAGCCACATACAAGACCTGGGATGATAAGGCACTCTACTGAATGATCCTGTAAAATATGGTACATTTGGTAAACCCTGTGGTAGAAGATACTTTACAGAATGTTCAGTTCAACTTCCTATATTCCATCTCTGACTTCAAGTTAAAATCTCACTTCTTAAAATTTTTCTAACTACATTCATTCCATGAGTAGTATACACTTTGGACCGACTTTGTGAAGAAGTTTTACAGTGTCTAAATATCTCTTATCCTTGGTTTCAAGGCTTAGCAAAACTGCTGGCGTGTAGGTTAAGCAAAGCATGAAATGCATCTATTAATGCTATATTACAAATAAATTGGAATCTAAGCAGGCATAAATTGTGAGAAAGTGCAGATCAAATTGTTTCTGATCCATTGTTTACCCACAAGTTCAGATTATTTATGATGACTGTGAAGATTGCCACTTTCAGCAAAATTCTGTCTTGAGGCTTAATGCAAAATGAATTCCTCGTTTCTTTTTATCCTTTAGTATTTTCAGTCCTGAATGTTATGTTTTTCAGAATTGAATGATGGAACAACTGACTATGAAACTAAACGTAAAATGCAGAGTTGAATATTATAATAATTATCCCTTTGGGAAAGAGCTACACTCTTACTATTTAAATTATCTACTATAAGGTTAAGGATACATCTAATGTAAATCTAAACTGTCAATTAGATTGCTGCTTTGCAATTACTTTCTGTAACAGTTGTTCAGTTTCCATTAATCAAGCTGAAAGCAACCAAATGTTTTCAGCATTGAAGAGCAATTTATTATTTTGAGAAAGCTTTGCTGCTGTTTGCAATGCAAATTATGAGCAAAAACATTAGAGAGTCTAAAGATAGATCAGATGCTTGAGTGGGAATGGCATAAAGGTCAATAGACTAAAACTCTTTGATTGTTGTCAGGAAAGCTTTTTGACAAGTGTTTCTTTTGGTGTTACTTTGGCTCAGAGTGAGTGATCCTAGCTCTGATTCAGAAAATCATAAGTTCAGGCTTCACTAGGTTCAAGCTTTGCTCCAAACCTGAACAGATTTTAGGTTGGTACCTCAATACTGCAATATAACAGGTGTTGCCATTTGGCTACAATGTTAAACTAGGGCCCTAATTGTCTACCTGTGAAAAACTAAAAGTTCTTAGAGGATGATTGAAAGATGTTCACTTGGGTGGTTTTAGAATTCCATCCTATAATTATCCCGTCTAATCTGACCAAAACACATTATCTGGTCAATCATCTCATTCCTTTTTGCAGGACTTTGTAAATTGGCTGTGTGTTTCTGGCATTGCATTATGCAACACATTAGAAAAATTACTTCACTAATTGTGAAACTGAAGTTGCAAAATGTTTTAAGCAGGGGAAGTGGCGGTGTAATATGAGTGGGCTCATAATCCAGAGGCTCAGGCTAATGGTCTGGGGGCATGAGTTCAAATCTCATGAAGACAGGTGATGAAATTAGAACCTGGTCAGTCAAACTCTCTTAACTGTGCAGGGCCTACCTCTTCCTGCATCGCCTACAGCATTTGCTTAGTGAGTTCCTAGAATTTATAGGAGTATGTGTCCTCATGTAGTTTCAGTATTAAAACACATTTCTGGTGTTCCTTCTCTTGGAGAGTCTAATTCTTAGAAATTGCATACAATCTTTTGTTTTAGAAGGAGCAACAAGTTTGTTTAGTAGTCAATCATAGACTATTTCATTTGATAGCCATTAACAACTTTCCTAACTTATGATACGAAATTTGGAATGAGAGGGTGAGGCTTAGAAAGACATATATTGTAGGATGATTCCCCATGTGCACTAGTCATTTTAGTGACATGAAATCCTGAGGTTTAGGGATATATGATCAAATTAAACATTGATTTGCTGTCTAATTTGTCTCCAATAGCAGTTTGCATTTATCTATGCTGGCCTGATGAGATCATTAAACATCTTCCTGCATTAGAAAGGGATTCTGGGGTTAGTGCAGTGTTTCCCAAGCTCTGTGTTAAGACTTGATTGAGATTGCCAACATGGTTAATGGGTTCATGAGCTATCCTTCCTTTGAGACTGTGGCTTGACACAAAGACACGTGCAACATCTGGCCAAGCCCTAATCGCACTTGTCGTTTGATGGTATGTACAGGCACCTACTTTAGTGAAGGTAGAATGCAGCAGAGGGCTTGAATTGTTGCCATCTTTCTCTGGAACAACATGGAGCAAGAGAAATAATAGTCATCGTGAGCTAAGGAGAGTACCTTCTTTGAGAATTGGGGAACATGGACAGCTTGCCTGAAAACCAACAAAAGTCAATGAAATAATAAAACTTTTACAAGCTACTTTAAAGCACTGATTTTCATAATTGTGTACGGATTGTTACAAATGCTGCTTTATTGCACTTATTTTGTTGGTGTCTGTGTCAGTGTTAATTTTTCAAGCCTTCAAGTGGGCTCATGATGGTCAAGAGTTTGGTAATTACTGTGTGAGGGAGTTGGCACTTAAAGTCTTTTTCACTTTCTGGTTCTTGCTGCTCTATCTGCTGGTTTGTTCTGGCCATTCTAAGTGATTTTACAAATAGATCAGACAAAGCTCTGCAGTTCTGTGAAATCCAGTAATTAGTAGACATAGGTGGTTAAACAACTAATTAGAGGAGCAAGCTCTACAAACAAATCCAACCTCAATTATGTGGGAGGCCAGTACAGCACTGCAAGGGTTAAGACTGAAGCATTTGCAATTTGCAACCATCTTTAGCCAGAAGTACCAAGTGGATGATTCGTCCTGGCCTCCTCTTGAGGTCCCCACCATCATAAATTAAGACGTACTGTGAAGAAGAGGACCTGGTGGATGCATTGTACTCAGATTTTCAGACAGCATTTCATAAAATGCCACATCAAAGGTTATTGTGAAAAATAAAGCTCATTATGAAGGATAAAGAATATTGACATGGATAAAAGATTAACTGGCCAGCAGGAAGCAGACAGCTGGCATTAATAAGTCAATTTCTGGCTAGCAAGCTGTAATGTGAGATGTGCCGTTGGGATCAGTGCTGGGACACTTGTTTACAATTCTGGTAAATGACTTGGATGAAGGAATGGAAGGGTATGGTTGCTGATTTGCTGATAACACATAGATAGGGAAAAAAGTAAGTTGCAACTAGGATATAAGGAAGCTACAAAAAGATATAGGTTATGGTTATAAAAATACACTGAGTGTATTAAATAGTAATATAATGAATAGATAAGACAAGGAATAAGGAAATAGATATAGTGGACAAATGTGTGGCAAAAGAAGTACAATGTGACAAATGTGAAATTCTTCATTTTGGAAGAAAAAAAGCATATCATCTACATGTTAGAGAATCCAGAGCTTTAAAATGTTAGCTACAGTGCTCAAGACTTGCTTTTCAGATTTAGACTCTCCGTTAGCCATGGTTTTTCTTCCCACAACAGCTACAATATTAGCATCAACAATGCGGAAAATTTTCCAAGTATGTTCAACCCCCAGCATATGGAACAAATCTAATCCGATCAATTGTCATCCACAGCACATCTGCAATCATCAGCAATATGATGGAAGGCGTCATTGCTACCAAGCAACGCTCACAGGGCAATAAGTTGCTCATTGATGCACAGTTTACATTCCATCAGGACTACCTGGCTGTAGGCCTCATTATAGTCTTGGTCCAATCATGGAAAAAAGAGCTAAACGCATGAAGTGAGGTGAGTAACTGTCTTTGGCATTGAAGCAGGATTTGTCCAAGTTGACATCATGGATTCCCAACAGAATTGAAGCCAGTGGGAATCAAGGGGAAAGAAATGTCTGCACTGATTGAAGCCATACCTAGTACATAAGAAGGTTCAAATAGGCAGCATCATGTGGTGCAAATCGATCAGTTTGAGGCAGGAAAGAAGCCATTGGAACTTGTTCCCAGAATACAGATATGACCCTGAATATCATGTTGGTTGTACTCAGGGCCTGGAGAAAAGCCTGCTTCCTGGAGGATGGCAGGAGAAGGTTGCCCATCTTCCTCAAATAAGACTTCACTTAAGGTTGCCAAGCCATGAGCAGTCAGAGTGTAGTACGGTGGAGATGGATCGAATGCCGTAAAAGTTTCAGTGATTTCCTGAGCTCTGGAAAGCTAAGTGTCTTGCAACACTCAGCTAGCACCATCACTCTATTTTGTCTTACCACGTTAGCAACTCCCTGTCAGATATTCCCATGTCATGGCCTTATGACCATATCCAGAGTGTATAAATGCAATTATGCATGGTCTTACCTAAAGTGGAACCTAACTGTAGGGATTCAGGATATGGTCACGGCTCAGACATTGAAAATGCAGTGCATAAGAAGTCATATATTATCTTATAAGGATACAACAACTCAGTGAATTTATTAAATCAGTAAGCCAAATCTTTTTTTTGGCTAAATGAGGTACTGTCACAGTGAGGCCCAGCAAGATTTCTTGATGTATCGTACCATTAACTACCTACTGCAAATCTTTGCCATCCTTCTCATTCAATTCTAGCCCTATGTTACCATGTATTATTCCCAGAAAAAAACATTCACCAGATTGCTGTGCATCCAGATGAATACTGGCATTCTGGAGCTGCCCTGCTTAGTAAAGGATTGAGTCAAAGGATATTGGAGAAGGGGAGGTCCTGGTCAAGCAGAGAGTGCAAAGGAGATGACTGCTGTTCCCCAAGAAACAGCAGAGGAGCCAGACCCTGCTTCACCGTCTCCACTTGAGTCAGTGGCGTCTCAATTGTGCAGAGGAACAGCCAGCAGTGTCACTCTGCCAAGGTAAGTGTTTCACCACCTTTCCACCATTTGTACCAGCACGAACAGCCATGTCACCCACTTTCACCCCATTCAATCACCTCCTATCTCTCCTTAAAGGAAACGACAAATCGCAATAGGGTGTAAAGGATGGGTAGAAGGGTGCTCAAAGTTAGACACCTCAGCCCCTACAAGGAAAGATCCCGCTGTTAGCCTCATTCATTGCAAACCAATTCTAATCACTGGCGGCAACGACTTCTCTCCCTTCTTTCTTGCATGAATGATCGTGGACAAACACCTAGCTCCTCCAGCAGTTACCTCCTTGACATCAGACAGCAAAAGTACAGAAACCTAATTTGGTGGCATTGTAGTTAGTGAAGAGGTTTTCTAAGAATACAAAGGGGTCTTCATCAAATGGGTCACTGGGCTGAAAAATGACAGGTGGAGTTCAATCTGGATAAATGCAAGATATTGCATGTTGGTACAACAATCAAGGGTAGGGCTTGCACGATTATTGGTAGGGCCTTGGATAGTGTTGTAAAACAGAGGGACATAGGGGTGTAGGTAAATTATTCTTTAAAGTTTGCATCACATATAGACAGGGTGGTTGAAAAGATGTTTGACACGCTTGCCTTCATTGCTGAGTCCTTTGAGTACAGTAGTTGGGAAGTCATGTGGAGGTTGTACAGGACATTGGTGAGGCCTCTTCTGGAATATTGTGTCTAGTTCTGGTCACCCACTTATAGGAAGGATATTATTTAGCTGGAGAGGTTTCAGAAAAGATTTATAAGGATGTTGCCAGGTGTGGAAGGTTTGAGTATAAAGAAAGGCTGGGATTTTTTCACTGGAGCATAGAAGGTTGAGAGATGACCTGAAAGAAGTTTATAAAATAATGAGGGGTATAGATAGAGTTAATAGTAGTTGTTTTCTCCCTAAAATGGGGGATTTCAAGTCTAGAGGGCACATTTCAAAGTGAGAGAGAATTAAAAAAGACATGAGGGCCAAATTTTTTACGCAGAGGGTGGTTCGTGTGTGGAATGAACTTCCTGAGGAAGTGGTGGATGTGGGTACAATTACAATTTTTAAAAGACATTTAGATAAGTACATGAATAGAAAAGGTTTGAAGGGATAGGGGCCAGCTGCAGACAGGCGGGACTAGGTTAGTTTCCGATTATATTCAGCATGGACTAGTTGGACCGAAAGTCTGTTTCCATGCTGTATGACTGAATGACCTCAGAAGAAGTATCAGCAAGGTTGCTTTCTGATACCCCAACCAGCTTTGATACTGACGTATTAGTGGGAATGTTAGTCTTAGAGAGTGTGGGAACACAATCTGGTGAGCGCATAATTGCAACCTCCTCAGCGGGCAGAGGAAGAACTACCCCAGATTGCTGGCATTCAGAGGACTTTCAGAGACCAGGTATCTGCTGAACCCAGGCAAGAGAAGATACTGTAGTATTGACAATCAGGGACTTCACCAACAGGCACAGCAAGGAACAGGAGCAACAGATGGATATGTGGGTTGCAAAGGCTCCAATTTCCCAGAAGATGCAATAATGAAACAACACATGCAATTATTTAGCTACCTCATGGACAAGTTACTGGCTGCTATGGAGAGCCAGGCCCAGCACCCTTAGGGACTGCAGGAGAGATGCACACACCTGCTCTCCATTGCCCTAACCTTTGGTCCTCAGGAGCAAAAGCTTGGCTGTGTGGGGACTGGGAAACTGGTACACACTCCAGGTGCCCTTTCCTCACAAGGAGACAGTGTGATGCCGGGATGCACCCATGCAGAGGAGGAACCATACACAAGCCCTTCAGAAATCTCCTCCCAGGATGCTCCAGAGGTAGCCTCCACCTCAACCCTGCTTGTCCCTCTCTGGCTCTTGAAAGTTCAAGCCAAGGAGGGTGCAGTTGCCTGTGGCTCATCCAGACCCAAATGCTGACAAAACCTCAGTGGCAAGTAGGCTTATTTGGTTCCAGCTGCAGAACCAGGGACTACATTAAGACAAGTTTGGAGGGAGAGGGATAAGAAAATATATTGAAGGTGCTTTGGTGGCATGGGTGACAGTGCACTGTACATTATTTGGATTTTTTCCATAAACTGCACTCGGTTGACAACCTATCTGAATAGCCCAGAACAAACTATGTCAGCCTGATGTCTAACTTTATGGCCATGCAGGATGTTCTATGGATCGATGTGAGTGTTGAGAGCCTGTTGCAGCATCTGGAAGCAAGATGAACAGGGCATATAGAGGATATTGAGCCCTACTGATACCATTACCTATCATTCTATAATATCCCTATTTTTTCCCTGGCCTCTGTGTTCAAAACTGTTAAGGTGAATGAGGTGATCAGTAATATCTGGAGCTTGGAGGTGTACAGCATATTGGGATCCAGTACATTAGCACAACTGGGTTTAGTCTGTATTCTAAAATGTTTATTAGTAATATATAATTCTGTTTCCCTTTAAAAGCCTTTATATCCTGCAGATCCTTTATAGGCCAAGTCCCTTACCACATGCAATCTGAATGTGGTTGTAACCATTTTTTTTCCCATTGTGCACTTTCAATTTGCAGTACAATGGATGATGACAGGGAGCACCCTTGGGTTATAATGGCTTGCAGTCTGTGTCTGTACATGTTGTTGAAACGCGAATACCCAAATGCCTTTTCTGATAGCCCTTACTGTGAACCTCATCGGCTTCACACTTCCTAGATCCCTACCCAACTGTCTACATAAGCTGGCACTGGCCTACCTTTCCCTCCAACCTGTGGCAAATAAGGTGACCATACCAGGTGTGGCCAGCCAGTATCACCCTGTTGAAGCTTATAGCACTCTTGACCTTGGATGAATACTACTCCTGCATGACTCTCTTCCTATTTATGCTTTATAGTATCCCCACTTGCAGATGCTATTTCCATCCTTCACAATTGGCTTCACCACCCTCACCCCTCCATTCCTCCCCCAAGCCTGCAGCCCCTAA
The DNA here is from genome assembly GCF_021869965.1 of Rhincodon typus. Lineage (NCBI taxonomy): Eukaryota > Metazoa > Chordata > Chondrichthyes > Orectolobiformes > Rhincodontidae > Rhincodon > Rhincodon typus. Next base: position 100,769,930 of record NC_063333.1, on the reverse strand, counting down.
TCCTAAAGAATACTAACTTCATTAAGTTTTTTGAAGAAGGATTGATGAAGACAGAGCTTTGGACATGATCTAATGGACTTCAGTAAGGCTTTTGACAAGGTTCCTCATGGTAGACTGGTTAGTAAGGCTAGATTACATGAAATACAGGGAGCACTAGCCATTTGGATATAGAACTGGCTCAAAGATAGGAGACAGAGGGTGGTGGTGGAGAGTTGCTTTTCAGACTGGGAGGAATGTGATCAGCGGTGTGCCACATGGTTCGGTGCTGGGTCCACTGCTTTGGTCATTTATATAAATGATTTGGATGTGAATATGAGGTACGTTTAGTAAGTTTGCAGATGACACCAAAATTGGTGGTGTAGTGGACAGCAAAGAATGTTACGTCAGAATACAAAGGAACCTTAATCAGATGGGCCAACGGGCCGAGGAGTGGCAAATGGACTTTAATCTAGATGAATGTGAGGTGCTGCATGTTGGAAAGGCAAATCAGGGCAGGATGTATACACTTAATGTCAAAGTCTGGGGAGTATTGCTGAACAAAGAGACCTAGGAGTGCAGTTTCAAAGTTCATGAATGTGGAGTTGCGGGTAGACAGGATAGTGAAGAAGGTGTTTGGTATGCTTGTCTTTATTGGTCTGTGCATTGAGTATAGGAATTGGGAGGTCATGTTGCGGCTGTACAGGAGATTGGATAGCTGCTTTCAGAATTCTGCATTCAGTTCTGGTGTCCTTGCTATAGGAAAGATGTTGTGAAACTTGAAAGGGTTCAGAAAAGATTTTCAAGGATGTTGCCAGGGTTGGAGGGTTTGAGCTATTGGAAGAGGCTGAATAAGCTGGGGCTATTTTCCTTGGAGCATTGAGGCTGAGGGTGACCTGATAGAAGTTTATAAAATCATGAGGGGCATGAATAGGGTAAATAGCCAAGGTCTTTTCCCTGAGATAGGGGAGTCCAAAATTAGAGAGCATAGGTTTAAGGTGCGAGGGGTAAGATTTAAAAGGGACCTAAGGGGAAACTTTTTTATGCAGAGGGTGTTGTGTGTATGGAATGATCTGCCAGAGGAGATGGTGGAGGTTGGTATAATTGCAACATTTAAAAGGTATCCAAATGGATATATGAATAGGAAGGTTTTAAAGGGAATATAGGCCAAATGCTGGCAAATGGGACTAAATTATTTTGGATATCTGGTTGTCATGGATGAGTTGGACCAAAGGATCTATTTCCATGCTGCACAGCTCTGTGACTCTATAATAGGTTCCTGAGTCTTGCTCCGATGACAGCGGTCCCACTTGACACCCCCTAATCCTCTTTGTTTCTTTGGTTGGACCTATGTTCTAATCGTGACTCACCCCTTGAATGACCTAACTGGATAGCCGAGATGAGAAGTGCCCAGACTCCAGACTGATGTTTGTACATTTCCCCAACCATGTTAATCCTACCACAGGAACTGGCTGTCATGGAGCCACAGGACTGACCATGACCCAAGCCCTGGACTGCAGAGACACATACCTCTGACGGGACCCCTGACTGTGGTCAGTCCCCTGGACTCGCATTGGAAACTGCCCTTGATTTAGTTTGTTGGGATGCCCTGACTGATGGATACCTCCATGAACTCCAGTGAAGAATACTGCCTATTACTTTGAGACATATTTGCCTGCTTGGTGCACATGCAGTGTGTTTGCTGCAATAAGTTATGGCAAAAGGCATGGCTGTGAATTTCACGTAGCACGCTGACATACAACAAGATATCCGCTCCCTTGACTGAGGGCAGCCGAGCAGCAAGGTAAGTGGCTGGTTGTGTGGCTGTGTTAATTGACTTGACTTTACAAGCTGAAGCAAGGCAGGGATGGTGTAGCATTGGCAGGTTGGTGCTAAGTCAGCAAGGACTAAGAGAGAAAGTGAGTGGCCCTGAGATACAGCCTGGTCCAGACCATAAGATGGTGTCTGTACGTGCGTATGAAGTGGCTGTGATGCGGTCTTTCAATGTTAGTTGCCAGTGCGCCCTGCAATTCCAGTCCATGCTTCCTAATGTATTAGAGAGGTGCCATGATGGCCGTAGGGCTGTTGGCAAATGCCAGTGTCTGTGGACAAGAAGTGCATTCAGCTGGTGACTGTGAATCATGCCCTGAGATGTTGTTTGGTGCTAAACATCGTGGACGCTGTTTGTAGCAAGTGATGAGCTAAAGACAGCCTATAGTCACTGATTAATTGATATCAAGCTTGTTTGGTATGTTTGGTAGAATAAGAAGCTGAATACTAATGAGGTGAGTTGGGCTGTTAATGAGGCTTTAAACAAACTTTAATCCCCCTTAATTGGTAATTCACTGCTGCCTAGCAAGAAATTCACCTCAACAAAAGCAGTAAAGATGCAGCAAGCCTGTCTCAACGTTAAGATAGGCCTTGCCAGACTTCTCATCTGATTCTGCCACAAATCTCATCATAGCCTGTGTTGCTCAGACCCCAATAAGATTCCACCAAGCCGTACTGATTTATCGTTTATGACAATGATCATTATGATCATGACCCCTGATGGGAGTGCTCATTTGTGGGCGTGTGATATGATAGGATCAGTCTTGTATGTCAAACCTCAACTGATTGAATTGCCTGTTACAGTCATGGTTTAGGTACATGTGGGAAGAATTGCCTCATTGGAAGCAATGCTACTGAGCTACAGACGTACTTGAAATCAAACCCAGCTATAGTCATTGTCTTTAGAAAAAGTAGAACAGACGTAAGACAGAAAAATAAATCAAGGTCAATTTTGTGTAGGAAAAAGTGAGAAACATTCCAGCAAAAAATGTGAGACAAACAGAAAAACTTGGAACGCATGTCATTGCTTTTCATGTATTAACATGAGAAGCCAATTTGACAAAATTCAACTAACAATGACTTCAAAACTGGTTACATAATCTGTGCTGTCATCACTGAGTTCTGAAAAACGTGAAGAGAATTCAGCATATTCTTCCTATTCCTATTCATCTCATTCTGCACAATATATTTGAAGAGAATCAATGGAACTCTGAGTTATAACAGTGCATTATAAACTTTGTACAGTTTTCCCAGCTGTAGACTGTAATGAAAGTACAGAAAAATGTAAAAACTAGAGCAGGCATAAATCATTTGGCTCTTTGAGCCTTTTCTGCCATTCAGTATGATTGTTGCCTTAACTCCTTTCCTGTTTGCCCCATTTTATTTTTGTTTAATTCTTTATTCATTCAAATCTTAACCTGAAATGCTGGTAGGACCAGCATTTATTACCCATTCCTAATTGCTTTTGGGAAGGGCAAGGCAGCCACTTACCTGAATGACACAAACTATGTGGTGTAGGCCCACCAAGAATGCTGTCAGGGAACAATTAAGGTCCAACATTTTGACCCAGTGACAATGAAGGACCAGCGATTTTCTTCCAAGGTAGATGATGTGTGATTTTGAGAGGAACTTTGCAATTGATTGTGTTCCAGGTACCTGCAACCTGCAGTTCTGAGGAAGGGTCACCGGACCTGAAACGTTAACTCTGATTTCTCTTCACAGATGCTGCCAGATCTACTGAGCTTTTCCAGCAACTTCTGCTTTGTCTTGCTCAGTGGAGAACTAATGGATTTGGAAAGTTCTGTCAAAGAAAAGTTGAATAGTTGCTGCAATATATCTTGTAGATGGTACTGTGTTGTGTGTAAGAGGATGTTTAAGACAGCACATGGAATGCCACTTAAGTAGGCTGCTTTGTCCAGGATGGTGCTGAAATCCTTGAGTATCATTGGAGCGGCGCACATCTAGGCAGGCAAGGAATATTCCATCATATTCCTGACTTGCAACTTGTAGTCAATAACAAGGCTTTGGAAAGTCACCAGGGTGGTAATTCTTACCTCATTATGAGAATTCTTGTTTGTACCAAACCAGTAATGGGGTCTGGAGTGAACGGTCCTGAGAGTGCCCAAATTGATCATTCTTGAGTGCATTATTGATGAAAGTCTGAGGTGAGGCTCTCTATCATGGTGCATATTTAAACAGTATGAGCACAAAATAGGTCTCTGGCACAGCTGGAGCTGATGCACTGGAAGCTGAGACACTGAATGGGGAAAATTCAGTATCTCCGGCTAATCCAACATGGGCTGCTTGGTGCTGGACGTTGGAAATAGCGCTCTGAAAGGCTTTCTGTCCATTTCCAGAAGCTTTCCAACTGGCTAGATTTTGCTTAGTCTTACTGTCGGATAGCCTTACTGGCTGATTTTACTCACGATTTATCAAATGATATTCACACAGCTGCAAGGTTATTTAGAATCATAATCACGGAATCCCTACAGTGCAGATAGAGACCATTCAGTCCACCGAGTCTGCACCAACCCTCCAAAGAGCATCCTACCTCCCCCATCCCCATAATCCCACATTTACCAAGGCTAACCCACATAGCCAACATAAACCTGGACACTATGGGGCACGGTCATTCCATCTAACCTGCACATCTTTGGACTGTAGGAGGAAACTGGAACACTAAAGGAAATTCACACAGACACGGAGAAAGTCAGTTAGAACACAGATAGTCTTCCACGGCTGGAGTTAAACCTGGGCGCCTGGTGCTGCGAGGCAGCAGTTAAAGGGGCAGACACTCAAGTTGCATGTAAGACAAGTTAAACTATCTCTTTTGAAATTTGTAATATTCTAAAGTTTATGGAAGTACTGGGTATGCTTTTGGAGGTATTTCAGTGAATTTCTAATGTGGCCAGATGCTGACTTGTTCAAACAAAGACTGTAAAGAGACAAAGGCTGCTGTTCCAATGCTTCAAGGCCTGCAGCACAAAAAGAACTGTAGAGAGAGAAGATATGCATAATATTCTCTGCTTGATGCCGTTCTCCTTCATAATGCTTGACAGTAATAGGAGGCTGACATTCAGATCAGCCAATGTACGCACAATGCATCTTTATCAACATTTTCCTGTGTACCAGTCCATCAGAGCCCTCACACAAGTCCCCTCTAGGAGAGCTCATATGAGACCCTACCTTCCTTTGAGTTTGCACACAAACTATACTTTAGTCTTGGCATGGTTGTAGCCCACTCATACCCAGTGACCCTCAAATTCCCAAGCTAATATTTTCAATCTCAGGTGAGGTAGCAAGAGTTGGGAAATTACCCGGCACACTATGCCCAGTTCAAGAGAAATTCATGTGAATGGTGACATTTTTGCTCGGGTGGGGGATGGAAGCAAAATGGAATCTGTCCTGCTGAGTCCATACTCAAATCAAACGCAGGCCCAGGGCCTGCTGTGTGTCAAAGCATGCTGTTTATAATTCTCTGCAACTTTGCTCCTGGTGTTTTGTTAAACATCAGACTGACTATGTCACATTGTTCCACCTCTATGTCACTCATGTCAACCCATGCCACTACTCACCCCTTCATCCATTACAGCTCCCATGCCAACTTAATGCCTCTCATACTAATTCACCAACTACCTTTCATCCTGCAAAAGAGGAGAGAATTTCATGATTGTCTTGTATAATATATAGATGACATTTGAATACATTGTACACAGGCAACAAAACCTGGTACACTAACGAGCTTACTTAAGCACATCAAAATGCTTAACAGGACTATTTACAAATTGTTTAATACTTAAATTAAAAGCTAGCCTCTATTTACATACAATGGCTCACTATCAAGCCACTTCGGTGATTAGCTATAGTCAATAAGAGTAAAATTCATACCTTAGTCCTTTCACAATGCTGTTCAGGTTCATTAATTTCTTGGCTCCTGCCGTTGGAGCATACAGTCCATAGTTAGTTTCGGATGAGTTCCTTCTTCAAGCGGACGAATTTAACTAGAAGGATGGTAAGGACAATCAAAGCAAACAGGGTGAACCACACAGCCAGGTGTGACAGGAGATATACACATGGATGTGTCTGCACATTTGAGCTACAGTCCCAGAAATCATCCCACTAGTTACTCACTTTGATTTCCCTGCTACCCTTTTGAATTTGCTCTGTCTGCTAAATAGCGGTAGCAAAAGCTTTATGCGCCAGACCTGCTATAATTTTTCAGGTAAAGTTTCATTGCCAGCATCATACTTTTCCCAATAATCCCCTAAAGTTTGTCTGAGTTCATCACTGACATTGACAAAGATCTCACTCCTCCTGTGGATGCCTGTGAGGTTGATGAGGCTGAACCTGGCTGGTATGTGTGGCCTGATACAAAAGGCGGTGTTTTGTATGTTACATGTGAAGGTCCCGTACTGGAAGTGTTTTAGGGAAATTGTGATGTAATATTCTCCCTTCCACCTATACACTACTCTGGTTGTATTGTGTTCAGGCACCAGATCTCTAAAGTACAATTTAAAACAACATTTGTCCAAAAACCACAAAGCACAATCATTTGAATATACGAGGTAGGGGCATGCAATTGGTGTCATAGTGTCGTCCAGCATAGACACAGGCCCTTTGGTCCACCATGTCTATACTAAACAACAGACACCATGATAAACCAATCCCGTTTATCTACACTTGGTGCATAACCTACCACACCCTGGAATTTTATGTGCTCATCCAGATGTTTCTTAAATGTTGCGAGTATACCTGCCTCCATCATCCTCTCAGGCCGCATGTTGCCTATTTCTACCACCCTCTGCGTGGAAAAAAATTCTCAGATCTTTAAACCACATGCTCCTCACTTATGCCCTCTGGTCTTAGACACATTGGCCATGGGGAAAAGATTCTCATAATCTGCCCTACCTATGCCTCTCATAATTTGTATACCTCAATCAGATACCCCCTCAGCCTCCTCTGCTCCAAGGAAAACAAACACAACCTGCCTAGTCTATCCTCAAAACTGAGGCTATTCATTCCAGGCAACATCTTGCGAATCTCCTCTGCACCCTGCACAACAATCACATCCTTCTGATAGTGTGACAATCAGAACTGCATGCAGTATTCCATCTGCGGCCTAACACATGTTTTTGAAGTTGTGACAAGACTTCCTTGCTCCTTTATTGTAAGCCCTGGCTAATGAAGGAAACATCCTGCATGCCTTCTTCACCACCCTGTATACCAGAGTTGACACCTGCAGGAATCTATGGACTTGTACACCAAGGTCCCTTTTGCATCAGCACTCCCAGGGTCCTACCATGCATTGCATACATCCATCCCTTATTTGACCTCCCAAAATCAGGATTAAATTCCATCTGCTATTGCTGTGCCCAATATTAACCTGTACCCTGAGACCCTTCTCCTCACTGAGATTGTAGACTTGCTCGCTGAGCCAGTGTGTTTGGTTACAGGCGTTTTGTCATCCTGCTAGGTAACATCATCAGTGCGGTTCCGGTGAAGCGTTGGTATTCTGTCCCGCTTGTTATTCATATGCCTTGGTTCCCTGGGTGGTCGGCATTACTTCCGGTTCTGTTTTTCAGTGGTTTGTATATCGGGTCCAATTCAATGTGTTTTTGATGGAGTTCCAGTTGGAATACCATGCTTCCAGGAGTTCCCTGGCAAAAAAAAAGCATTCTCCTCACTATCAACAGCACCACTGATTTTCGTGTCATCTACAAACTTACTAATTCTACCTTCTACATGCACATCCAAGTTATTAATGTGCATAATAAACAATGTAGAGAGACAGTACCAAATAAAGTGTACTATTGTAAAAGGATGTACTGGTGTAGAGAGACCTAGGTGTATATATGCATAAGCTAGTAAAGATGGTAGAACAGGTAGAAAGATTTATTAATGAAGCATAGGGAAATAATGATAAATTTATACAAAACACCAGCTTTATTTCAGATTGAGTATTGTGTACATTTCTGGATGGCACATTATGGGAAGGATGTGAATGCATTGAAGAATAGTCCGAGGGATAAGATCCTCAGTTACAAGGATTGATTGGAGAATATGGGACTGTTTTCATTGGAGAGGAGATGGTGACAAGGAGATTTATCTTTGTTGTCCAGATGTTCCAGGGATGAGTGCAGGGCTAGGGATATGGCGTCCTCTGTGGACCTGTTATGTCGGTAGGCAAACTGTAGGGGATCAAGGTAGTTTGGGAGACTGGAATTGATGTGGGCTATGACCAGCCTGTTGAAGCGCGTCATGATTATTGAAGTCAGAGCTATTGGGTGGCAAAAGTAAAGAACTGATCATCGACTTCAGAAAGAAAGGAGGAGAACACATCCCAGTCTACATCAACGGAACCGAGGTCAAGAGAGTGAAGAGCATCAAGTTCCTCAAAATGAATATAAGTGACGACCTGTCCTGGACTTCCAACGTAAATGCGACAGTCAAGAAGGCACAACAATGCCTGTTCTTCCTCAGGTGGCTCAGAAAATTTGGCATGTCCATAAAGTCCCTCACCAACTTCTACAGATGCACCATTGAAAGCATTTTGTCTGGGTGCATAATGGCCTGGTATGGCAACTGCTCTGCCCAGGACCGTAAGAAACTACAGAAGGTGGTGTGCACAGCCCAGACCATCACGGAAGCCAACCTTCCATCCATGGATTCTATTTACATGGCTCACTGCCATGGAAAGGTGGCCAACATGATCAAAGACCCTTCGTACCCTGGTAATGACCTCCTATAACCTCTTCCGTCAGGCAGAAGATACAGAAGCCTGAACACACGCACAAGCAGGTTCAGGAACAGCTTCTTTCCGGCGTTTATCAGACTGTTGAATGGACTGTAGCCTCAAATAATGTAACCTGCAATGTGACCTGTATGCCTCTAAGTCTTTTTGATCTGTACATCCTTTGCTTGCTGTGATCTGCCTGTACCGTTCGCAAACAAAGCTTTTCACTGTATTTCGGTACACGTGACAATAAATCAATCAATCAATTTGATTGAAACTTTCCAATTCGTGAGTGGTCTGGATACAGTGGATGGAGTGAAACTGTTCCATTTACTATACGGTAAATGGAAAAGCCCTGGGGAAAATTGATGCACAGAGAGATCTGGGTGTTCAGGTCCATTGTACCCTGAAGGTGGCAACGCAGGCCGATAGAGTGGTCAAGAAGGCATACGGCATGTTTTCATTCATCGGATGGGGCATTGAGTGCAAGAGTTGGCAGGTCATGTTACAGTTGTATAGGACTTTGGTTCGGCCACATGTGGAATACTGCGTACAGTTCTGGTCGCCACATTACCAAAAGGATGTGGATGCTTTGGAGAGGGTGCAGAGGAGGTTCACCAGGGTGTTGCCTGGTATGGAGGGCGGTAGCTATGAAGAGAGGTTGAGTAGATTAGGATTATTTACAGTAGAAACACGGAGGTTGAGGGGGGATCTGATTGAGGTCTACAAAATCATGAGAGGTATAGACAGGGTGGATAGCAAGAAGCTTGTTCCCAAAGTGGGGGACTCAATTACCAAGGGTCACGATTTCAAGGTGAGAGGGGAAAAGTTTAAGGGAGATATGCGTGGAAAGTTCTTTACGCAGTGGGTGGTGGGTGCCTGGAACTCGTTGCGAGCGGAGGTGGTGGAGGCAGGCACGATCACGTCATTTAAGATGTATCTAGACAGATACATGAATAGGAAGGGAGCAGAGGGATACAGATCCTTGGAAAATAGGCGACAGATTTAGATAGAGGAACTGGATCGGCGCAGGCTTGGAGGGCCGAAGGGCCTGTTCCTGTGCTGTAATTTTCTTTGTTCTTTGTTCCAACTGTTAAAAGAATTGAGAAGCAAAGGGTACAGTTTTAAAGTGTTTTCCAAAAGAAGCAAACACGAGTTGAGAAAGGCTTTTTCATATGGCAAGTAGTTAGGGTCTGAGACTTCACTGCCTGCAAGTGTTGTGGAGGCAAGTTCAATTGAGGCACTCAAGAGGGTATTGGATACTATTTAAGTGTGCTGGCATGCAGGCATATAAGGAAAAGGCAGGAGATTGGAATTAAGTTAAAATCTGCAGCAATCCTGCGCAGACATGATAGGCTGATTGCCCTCCTTCTGTACCATGACAATCTGTGATATGCATGAATTGGAAATTCTGCAGTCAGTGCTGATTTCTGCACCTAAATTTTGAATAAACACACAACTGTGAAGGTCTGCAACAAAATCTTCAGAGTATGACCCTGACTATATTTCTTTGCAATTCTGACTTCCCTTCACTATGAATGCTGTTTTGTTCTAGATCTGCCAGCCTGAACATTATCAGGGGAGTTTTAACAAAAACAAATTAATTTGGGTGGGTTGAGAGTTCATGCCTTAAAAATCATCAACCCACTTACAACTACTCACGATTTTAATGGAGGTGGGAAGGTGTCTGCACAATCAAACTGCTTTGAGGTGTCTGATCAGCACTTTAAATATTGCAGTGAGGCTGTGACCCTGCTTGATCCTCAGGAAACAGGAAGTATACCTGGGTGATGACGCTGACAAATCTAGGAAGTAAATGCCTGTATACTTACCTGTGGGATCCAGTGCAATGTGTGTAATCTTCATGATCAGGAACCACAACCCCAAATTCTCCAATAAAGCTCCAACCTCTCTCACAGCTATTCCTCTGACCTCATACCCCCTTTCAGGCCTTCAACTGCTTTCCTCTGAGGCCACTAATCTCCTTCTCAACTTTTGATTCCTGCTGTCACCTTTCATCCGCTCAAGGTTCTTGATATCCTCTTCTGTCCCTCCAAAGAGGATTACAACCTCCCTACTGTACCCTTACAGCCTTCCAATATTCTAGAAACAACCCTGTCCCACACCCATACTGAGAATGTCCACTCTCTTTCTGCAAGGATGAGTGGCCTTGCTCCTTTTGATCATTTCTAGCTGTTCCTAGTAGGTGGAGTGAGTTGACTGGTTAATTCCAATAACTGCATTCATTTATAATTAATGAAAAAATTCTTGGCAAATGCTTTTGTTCATCTTGTGTTGGTCCAAGAATTTCATCTCTAATGACCCAATACGAATGCCAAGTAATGCTAAGTAAGTTATGCATAACTTAGCCATGCAGACCAGATCTAACTTTTTCCTGATTTGTTGTAGTAGCTGAGACAGCAACTGAAGCTGGATTATGAGGGATAAATAAAATCATGGGATTTTTTTCTAATTATTGCCTATTACCTCTTACCAGAAATTAGCTTCTTAACCATTGAGTTTAAGTATTACAAGTGATCACTTGATTAATATACAAGAGGACCGGGTGATCTCTGAATCCATTGCACAACAAGACTCAAATTTTGCCAGATGATCCTCGGAGCTGTTTTATATTTACGGGATAGTTTTACAAAATCATGAAGCCTTGGTTGTCAGGAGATCATATTTGGAATTCAGATATGTACTTGGCACAAATTTCCATCTACAGCAGAATGTAATTATACACAGTTATTCCTTTAATTCCTCCCAACAGTATGATTAGAGAGACATAACAACTGCAATTTAACAGATTCATACCACTATTACCAATAAATTGTCAAGGAGTTTTTCCTTCCATTGGTTGCCTATCTAATGGGTATATTAATATAGGTCATTCAGAACTTAGTTTTCAAAATTATGGAATAGATTCAAAAACTGTCATTCAAGGCACAAATATTGACTTGCTGAAAGATTACATCTTCGTAAGTTGTTGCATGGGTCAGTCATGAGAACATTGAATGTCAGAGGAGGTTCTAAGGGGTGAAAAAAGAATGTAATGAATAGAAACAGGAGTAGCCCTTTCTATCAAGCCATCTAACATATCTCTTGATTCCTTGGGAGACCAAATATCCTGTCCTTCTCAGCTTTAAATATAGTTCATGATGACACAACCACAGTCCTCCGTGGTAGAGGAGAATTCCAAAGATAAATTGTGCATAGGTTGCATCAAAGTGCAGAGATTCAATCAATGGAAGCAATGATCAGAGAATCCTGTTTCATATTATTTCTAATTTCTTCTTAATAAAATTAGTCACACGGAAATCAAAAGCATCGAAAGGTCAGCTCTATTGTACCAAAAACTTTTAATGCGATTCAGTGCAAAATTGATGTCTTAAATCAGAGCAGTTAAATCAAAAAGTTGGTTGGGAGAGATAAAGTTAGTGCATTTTACAATAGATCAGCACTAGGTCAAGTCTGTGATACACAAGGTAAATTGATCTGAATTTTTTTACCTTGATCTTTGCCTGCCTGCATTTGTTGCCAATCTCTTATTGCCTTTAGGAAGGTGAGGCTCTGCGTAGAACTGTTGCACTCGTCTGCTGTAGGTACACTATGGCACTGTTCAGTTGGAAGTTCCAGGATTTTAACTCAATGGCAATGAAGAAATGGCAATATATTTCCAATTTAGTATGGTATGTGACTTAGAGAACTGGCAAATGCTGGCATTTCCATGGTCCAGTTTCTTTTGTTCACCTAGGTGATAGAAGTCTTGGGTTTGAAACACACAACTTAAGGATTCATAGCATTTTATACATAGTGTTCACTACTTGCACTGTGCACTGATGGTGGAGCATCTCAATGTTTATGGTGGGTAATGGGATGCTGTTCAAGCAAGTTGCTTTATCTTGGATGACATTTAGCTTCTTAAATGTAATCAGATGTGCATTCATTCAGGCAGGTCATTGATGTTCTACAACACTTTTAACTTTATCTGGTAAATCGTTGCCAAGTTTTGGGAAACTGTGATGTGGGTTACTCCGCTTAGAATTCCTGGCCTCTGACTTTCTCTTGTAGCAATCCTATTTATATGACTGCTTCACTTATATTTCTTGTCCGCTCCACCACCAGCCATCCCCCACCCCAGGATGTTGAAGATCAGGAATTCAGCAATGGTAATATCATTGAATGTCAAAAACAGATGATTAAACTCTGTTTTTGAGGATTGACATTAGTGAAAATGCTACTTGCCTCTTATCAGTACAAAGTTGAATTGTGTCCAAGTAAAGCTGCATATGCACGTAGACTGCTTCAGTATCTGAGGAGTTGTGAATAGCATTGAATACTGTGCAGTCATTAGAGGACATTCCTTTATGTTACAGGGCAATCATTGATGAAGCAGCTGAAAATGATTGGTGGTAGGACACTCCCCGAGGAGCTCTTGCAGAAGATCGTTGTGTTTGCAAAGTATGTCTTTAAATTTAGGGTAAAATGCAGGGGCATATGTAATCTGTTCTGAAGTCTGCCTGACAGAAAGTCTTGTTTGATTGTTAGCCATCAAAAGGAAAGCTTAGGTTGTTTCACTGGGAAGAGTGAACAAGGAATTTATTTCTGAATACAATGGCAGAAAACTAAGTGTCTTTAAAGTTTCATAAATTTGAGAATGAGAGATAGTAGGAACTGCAGATGCTGGAG
>NC_063333.1:100668949-100746699 GCF_021869965.1 Rhincodon typus | reverse complement strand
ACTGTTTTATCTCTGACTCCAGCATTGGCAGTTCTTACTGTACTACTTATTGTGCTGTTGTTACAGAGATGTCTCCCCTGAAGTTTCTATGGGATTTCTCTTCACATGGATTTCGATATAACCATTTAATGGTTGTGCACTAATAAATCTTCCTGTATTGCCATGTGTTGTTTTGATTGTGGCACCTTTTCAGCACTTGATCTGCTGGACTGCATTTCAATCAACCCTGTAGACAGAGTAGTCTCACTTTTGTGTTCTCCTTGTTAAATCTTTGAGCTGCACAAATTTGTCTGAGTTTGCCTGAGCAGCGTTACATTGTTTGTTACAGCCGTAGAACAAGTCTTAACATCTTTTACAACCATAGGATATTTTACTGCTTGGTCCAATGCTGCTCTCAGGAGTATATTTGCCATTATTTGTGCCTTGCCTGGAAGGTGGACTATTCCATACACATATCTCATAAGCCCAAACTTGAACATTTGTATGCTGCGAAACATTATTGTGATCTCTTTCAATCCTAGTAACAAGGGTTAGCAAAGGCTTGTGGTTTGTCTTGAGCTGGAATTTCAGTCCCATGTGGTAGTCTGCGAAACTTTCACATTCCCATGTAATTGCTAATGCTTCCTTCACTTTGTTTGTGTACCTCTGTTCAGCCTCTGTCAAAGCTCTTGATGTAAAATAGATGGTATTAATGTTCCATCAGTTTGTACTTGAATAAAGAATACACCTAGGCCTGTGGATATGATACCTGTATGGCTACTATACTGAATAAACCTTAGTAGTAATGTGCTAAAACATCAGTAAAAGTGTCCTATCTTTAATCTTTTTACAAAGTGTAGTTTGTTCCTGACTGCAGTGTCAAAGCCAACCATTTTTCAAAAATAATTCTAAGGGTTGAGCAAGACTTGTTAAGTTGGGGATAAATGTTCCCACTTGATTTACCAAATGGTAGAATTGCTTTATGTCATTTACACACTTTGATGCTAGAGGTGTACTGGCTGTCCTCTTTCAGTCCACTGAGATGTATTGTCCTAAAAATGTATAAATATATATAAATGTCATTCTAGAGAATTGATGTTTCTCATTTAGTGTAAGTGTCCTGTAATGCCTTTAGTATCTTTCTGACAATCTGATCATGTTCCTCTTCTGTTTTCTCATTTCCCATGACATTATATGGCAATTAGTCTCCTGTTTCCCTTCAAGGGTTTTAGATGTTACCCTTTGGAAATCTTGGCAGTGAGGAGATTCTGACCCAAATGATGGAACAAATGTAGTTAACAAACTTGAATCTTGCCAAAGGATACCTGCCAGAACCCACTATTTGGATACAATTTTGTAAAAAAAAACTTGCCTCTGGTGAAATGTGTACAATTTTTGGATTTGGTTTTCAAAATAGAAGCAGTTGGTTCTTGGTTATTTCTGTGAAAAGTTTTGTTTTGTTAAAGAGAAAGGTCAGAGGGGCCTTCTGTAACAGTCATTTAAATCCAACCTTTTGCTCCAGAGCACGTAACAGTGATATTTATGCAGTTGGGTTTATCATCAGCTGGGAAGATAACTTTTCCCAATGTTTTAATTGATGAAATAGGATGGGTTTCCCTCCTTACTCTTTTTATTTAATTGAGTGTGATCCACACACAATATTAGTCCTCCACTTGTCTTGGAAATAACTACCAGCCCAAAGCACTGTGGTGTCAGTTATGTCAATGGTGATGTGATGCTGCTTTCAATCATGTCATCTAACTCAATTTTTACTTTCCCAAAGGATGATAATGCTTCCAGGTTGTACAAAAGCAAATGTGTTTAGCAGTATCCTACAGAATTACTCGTTTCAGTTTGTCTGAACCTTTAAATAATTTTGGAAATTCATGCTGAAGTGCTCTCCCATCTTCATCCTGAAAAGTATTGTATCTACTCTCTCGAAGAGACCTGAATGTATTTCTATTCAGCAATGATGTATTCTGATTCCTCATGTATAATATTTCATTGACATTTTGTCCTGTGTGACTAAGCTTCATTTTGATTCGCCCACGCAAGTGAAGATCTGTGCCTTCTATACCTTGGCATTTTAAGTTTGCTGGTCTGACTCTCTCAGACTTCACTATGGCAAACAGTCTGTCAGTATCAAAACAACTGCCCCTGGGTTGAGTTCAGATTCTGTTTCAAACCCTTGTACCTTCAAATTGATGATCCACAATTTGTTTTGACTCTCTGACCTCTCCTGGGAATTTGCCTACACCTTTTGTTCTGTATCTGTAACTTTTTGAACTTTTTCCTTGTCGCATGACTTCTGTTTCTGTAGAAATTTTCCTTTTGGAGAACCTTTTCTTTGTTTTTGAGGTGATGAAGGTGCCACTAACTTAGAATATTTTAAAAGTGCCCCAGCTGACCACATATGTAACTCTGACCTTCCCCTCATTACGCTTGTTTTTCAGTTTGAATTCGCATAATGCACAACCCATTATGTCAATAATGTTGGTTCCCTCTCTTTTGGTTTTTATGGAGGATCACAACACCTCCTTGGAGCCTACCCATTTGAAGGTCTCACAAGAATTCCAGGTGTTTCCTCACAATACTGGCTGATATTGGGCCCTGATTTCTGCCTAGATAGCAAATTGGATTGCCTCTCCAACATTAAATTTTCCTTTGAAGAAAGTCTGACAACTTCTCAAGCCTCACTCTAATTACTCTACAGTCTTGACCTAGTTTATCCTTCAAAAGTTCTGTACCTGTAACATGCTGCTTGATGACGTAAATCCACTACAAAGACATCCATTGATTCACCTAAATGCCAAGATTACTGGTTAAACCTTGCCCATCTACCAATAAATCTCCTTTCTGGCTGAAATTCATGTCAAATGACTTCATCAATACGTTATACTCCATGGTGCTTTCTTCCATGCTTTGTCTTACATGAATATAATTAGCTATTGGATCCACAACATAATGAAACATGCTGACTCAATGGCACTGATCCATTGTGTATAAACCTGAAGACGTTCTATTGCACTGAAACTGCCATTTCCAGAACTCCCACTTCTGGCCTCATTAAAAGCCTTCCAACTTATCAAATAAATGAGGTAATGGCAAGGTCTCTACTGGAGTTGCCATCTCCATGGACTATTGCAACGAACTGACTTGGGTGAGTACTTTGGATTTTCCTTCTTACCAAGTTCTAATTATGCATTTTTATTATTTTGTTATTCGAATGGTGTATCTCAGGCTGCTCTAGAGGAAAGGATTTGCAGGGGCTCTGACATTAATTTTCAAATCCTCTTTGAACACAGGAGAGATGTCAGAAGACCCAAGGGTGCATAAATTGGCACCAATGTTCAAGAAGGATAGTAGAGATAACCAGGAAGCTGTAGAACAGTCTAGTGATAGGGACTCTATTGGAAAAAAAATTCTGAGGGACAGAAGTAACCTTCATGTAGAGAGGCAAGGATTAATCAAGGACAGTCAGTATGGCTTTGTCAAGGGGATCATGTTTTACAGCTTTGGTTGAGGTTTCTGACAATGTGATTATATGTGTGAAAGAGGGTAGTGTAGTGGATGAAGTCTATGTGGACTTCAGTAAGGCTTTTGACAAGGTCTCGTTTGGGAGACTGCTCAAAAAGGCAAGAATACACGGCTTGCAGAGCAATTTGACAAACTAGATCCAAAATTGGCTTAGTGGTAGTAGGCAGAGGATGATAGGCGAAGGTTGTTTTTGAGCATGGAAGGGTGTGTCTGGTGGTGTACAGCAGTGTTTAGTGCTGGGTCCCTTGCTGTTTATATCGTACATTAATGGTCTAGGCATGAATCTAGGAAGTTTGATCAGTAAGTTTGTAAATGACACTAAAAATGGTGGTGTAGTAAACAGTGAGGAGGAAAGCCTTACACCATAGGACGATATAATCGGCTGGTCGGAGAAGCAGATCAATGGTAAATGGAACTTAATTTTGAGTAGTGAAATTATGCATTTTGGGAGGGCTAACAAGGCAAGGGAGTGCACGATGAATGGTAGAACACTAGAAAATGTAGGACATCTACATTAAAACTAGGAAAAGAGGTACCTTGGTATGTATGCCCATAGATCTTTGAAGGCAGCAGGGCAGGTGGATAGGATAGTTAAGGCAGAGGGGACTCCAGTTCTGGTCACCACACTATGGGAAGGATGTGAGAGTAGTGAGAGTACAGAGGAGATTTGCTAAGTATCACCTGAGCTGGAGGATTTCAGCTCTGTAGAGCAATGAAATAGGCTGAGGTTGTTTTCTTTGAGCAGCAATGGATGACTGGCAACCTGATTGAAGTGTACAAAATTATGACGAGCATAGATAGGGTACATAGAAGAAATGTTTCTTCTTGGAGGGATCAGTAACCAGAATTATAAATTTAAGATAAAGGGCAGGAAGTTTAGAGGGTACTTAGGGTAGCTTTTACTTTCAGCCAGTGGGTGGTGGGTATGTGGAAGTCACTACCTGAAAGGGCAGTAGAGACAGTAAACACCAGAACATTTAAGAAGCATTTAGGTGATCACTTAAAACTATCATAGCACCCTAAACAATGGGGAAAGTGATGGACAGTGGGACTAGGACAGCCTTGGACATGATGGGCAGAAGGGCCTCTTACCATGCTGTAAATCTCTGGCCTTACAACTCTAAGCTGTTTAATTGGACAGTTAAATGTTTTGTGTGCTCAAACTAGACCCGTGCCAGTTACGATGTATGGGAACTGAGTGCTATGACGAAGCATGTTACTGTTGAAGAAGCCTTGATAGCAAATGGAAATTTAGTTCATGAAAATGTGCAATCCAGTTTCCAACCTTTTATGTCCCAAAAGACATGAAGCTAATCCTTTCTAGCAGTGTCACACTCATATCAATAATCTGGATGTCTATTTAAGTATAGCAGCATTTATTATATTTTTCATGGTAAAATGTATTAAATGTTGTCCATTGTCATAGGAAACCAAGAAAAGAAAGGTACTAAAAGTGTCTTAGCTGTTGAAACATTGGTGCTCATAAAAACTATGGATACAGCATTCTAAAGGAAATCCTTTACAGAAGGAAATTTGACAGAAGTTTTGTCATTGAATATTTTCTGGATAATCTTTTTCTTTGGGACAGTGTACTTTGAACAAAGGATGTTTCTGAGAAAAGGCTTAGGATTGACTTTGCTGGCATAATAGAAATACTGGAGAAAAATGATTGTCAAAATGAGGTAGATTGACACAAGTCAGAAGGTACAAGAAAATCATCAGAAATCCTCAAAGAGTGATGCATGGTAAAATTGGAGTTAAATGATTAATTAATTGACTGGATAGATATAGGGTGGGGGATCATATAACACTGTTGAGTGGAAAGAGCTTTGAGACTGAGTAGTTAATAAACCTATTCACAAGGAAAGGTGTCTTGATTTTTGCCTCACTGACTGACTTAGATCCAAGTTGACATTCAGAGTCTTCTTTTTTCAACTGTCCTTGAGAGTTAGATTTAACATCAGACCCTGGCTCTGCAGGACCTTTCCCGAGCTACAACCATGCTCTATCTTGTACTTTAAACTAATCACAGTCTCTGTACATTGAAATATCAGTCTAGACTATCTGAAGGTGGCTACACAAACACTGTTTGTAAAGATTTTCTTTCATTCTGTCTTGAGACATGGGCACAGCTGGCTGACCAGGATTTATTGCAGGTCCAGAGTTGCCCTTGAGAAGGTGGTGTTGAGCTGCCTTCTTGAACCGCTGCAGTTGTTATGCCATTAGTACACCCACAATGCCGTTAGGGAGGGAATGCCAGGATTTTGATCCAGCAACAATGATATATTTACAAGTCAGGGTGATGAGTGACTGGGATGGGAAGTTGCAGCTGGTGGTGTTCCCTTGTATCTGCTGCCCTTGTCCTCCCCGACAATAATGATTGGTTATTTGGAAGGTGCTGTCTACAGATCTTTGGCAATTTTTTTTGCAATATAACTTGCAGGTAGAATAGACTGCTGCTACTGGGCTTCAGTTGTGGAGGGAGTGGATGCTTGTGAATGTGGTGCCTATCATGTGGTCTACTTTGTTTTGGATGTGTCAAGCATGTTGAGTGATGTTGGAACTGCATTTATCCAGGCAAGTGCAGAGTGTTCCATCACACTCCTGACTTGTGCCTTGTAGATGATGGACTGGCTTAGAGGAGTCAGGAAGTGAGTTATTGACCGCAGTATTCCTAGCCTCTGACCTGCTCTTGTAGCCAGTGTGTTTAAGTTGCAAGTCCAGTTGAGTTTCAGGTCAATGGTAACCCCAAGAATGTTGATAGTAGAGGAATTCAGCGATGGTAATGCCATTGAAGGTCAATGGGCAGTAGTTAGATTGTCTCGAATTGGAGACGGTCATAGCCTGGCATTTTTTGTGGCGTGAATGTTACTTGCCACTTGTCAGCCCAAGCCTGGATATTGTCAAGGTCTTGTTGCATTTGAATGTGGACTGCTTCAGTGTCTGAGGAGTCGTGAATGGTGCTGAACATTGTGCAATCATTGAGCAACATCCCCACTCTGACCTTATTATGGAGAGAAGGTCGTTGATGAAAGGTAAAGATAGTTGGCCAAGGATATGATGCAGTGGAGAGATGTCCTGAAGCTGAGATGACTAATCTGCAATAATCACATGCCTTTGTGCCAGGTATGACTGCAGTCAGGTGCTTGATCCTTATCTCTAAGTAAAGGTCTTCAGCTGCTTATGTACTGAACCACTTCTTGCCATCTGTACATGGCAAGTTCTAAATTACAGCTCTTTAATGTGCTGTTTAAGACCTCTCTCTTCACATGCTCATTCTGAACTGGTTCTGTCCTCTTAGTGATGTCAGAGTCGTGTGATCAATTGCATCAACATGATTTACGTAAATTGTCTATTAAGTGTGGTATAATGAAATTTACGTGCAAATGCAACAACTTCCTTTCACAAGGAGATTAAATACAAGTTTCTTTGCTTAGAAAGCTAAAGCATCTTGAGGTGATTCAAAATTCTTGGTCTATTGCTTCCTTGCTATGATAATAAATGTGTACCATTCAGACATTCAGATCATTTTTCAGTAAAATCAGATCTAATGTATCATGATTGCATTTTCTAAGCATACTTGCCACTTCGGTAGAAACAGATATTGATGCAGAAAAGATTTTCTAATCTTTTGCTTTCCTGTCAAGAACATAATACGTATAGAGAGAAAGTGTGTTTATTTTCTTTTACTGATCTTAACACAACAAAAACATTATTTTAGATATACACCATTAACAGGCATTCCTCCTTGTTCCTAAAACATGCATAGCACAAAACTGTAACTTTGAACAAAATTTTATTTTTGCCCATTTGGGACAATTGGATGGGAATTAATTGTGCTAATTAACTTCAGTGTATGTTTTAAAAATCTCATGACAATTCCTATAATAAAACCAGCTTCAACATTGTAATATTTGAATTACCATCTCTCTTATGTAAGTTGGAGAACTCACAAAAATACATGTTTTAGGCTGTAATTTACCCTGATGCTTCATCTGCATTACTGTAATACATCATTTGTTTCCCATTGCTGCTGTTTCCACTTCAATTGCACCAGTGATAGGAGGAAAGTTCTGTGTCAAATGCTAACTTTATGATTTTTGGAGCAATACTTAACCCATGGGGAGAGCTGAGAGTCTAAATTTATACATAATATTTATGCCTGTACATCAGAAGAAGAAGGTCTACATTTTAAAAGCCTTCTCCATTAGAATGTCAGATATATTGCAGTTTCACAGGACTTGCATCAAACTAGTTTCATTCAATTATAAGAAGTAGTAGAGAACTGCAAATTGGTTTAGTTTGCTCAACTTTATATATGTACATATATATCTTTTCATGTCCACAGGACATTCCAATGAGTATCAATGATCAACAAGTATCTTTAAAATTTGGTCACTGTCGTAGGAACTTCAGCAGCAAGCTCTAGCAAACAAGAATGTGTTCATGTCCAGACAATCTGTTTTTGCATTGAGGAATAAATATTGGCTGGAGCACTGGAAAGAACCTCCAAACTTTTCTCTGAAATTGTGCCATAGGATACTTCATGTCCAACAGACAGTGCAAACAAGGCCTCAATTTTAATATCTCATCTGAGAGACTAAAAATCCAACACTATAGCATTATCTCAGTTGGAGTGTTGCTAGTGCTGTATTTAGATCCTGAATCTGCACCATGTTTGCATCACTCACATAATACAGTCTTCATATGCAGTTTCCCTAATTGGGCCAGGGGTAACCTTGACATCTAGTTACTGATGCTGAGCATCGCCTGTGGGCAGGAGCTGACTGCTGAGCATAATTCTCAAGCACAGACATTCAACGAGCTTAAGAAGCAGCTATTTGGAGTCAAACATGTTCCTAATTGCAGCCCATATCCCCTAACCGGACAGCCCTGCTATTCAATTAGAATGTATCATAGAGTCATACAGCATGGAAACAGACCCTTCAGTCCAAATAGTCCATGCCAAACATAATTCCAAACTAAACTAATCCCACCTGCCTGCTCCTGGCCCAGATCCCACCAAACCTTTCCTATTCTTGTATCTATCCAAACGTCTTTTAAACGTTGTAATTGTAACTGCATTCACCACTTCCTCAGGAAGTTCAGTCCACATGCAAATCACCCTCTGTGTAAAAAAAAACTGCCTTTCATGTCTCTTTTAAATCTCTCTCCTTTCACCTTAAAAATGTGTCCCCTATCTTTGGACTGTGAGAGGAAACCCGTGCAGACACAGGGAGAATGTGCAAACTCCACACAGACAGTTGCCCGGGGCTGAAATTAACCCTGGTCCGTGGTGCTGTGAGGCAGCAGTGCCAGGCACTGAGCCACCATGCTGTCCAATACCAAAGATTTGGTCAAAAGTGGTTTATTAACAATATTTAAGGAAAGTGGCGACATTCATAAAAGTTATTTGACTCCCCTTCCACACGTGTCCTTCTTCAACCACGGTTGCCCTCCCAGTGATGGCCTGGACTTCAACCTTGTATAATGAACACTTCCAGGTGTCCCCATCCTTTTCGCCAAATGCTCCTACATATTGAACAATTGCCATATAACCAGCTGCTAGGACAAAACTGTCCAACATGAAATGGTTTCCAGTGATCTCAACTCAATTCTTAGTTGATATAGGCTCACAGTAGAAAACTGAAAAAATAGCATTACATTCTAAATTTTCATTCAGAATTTAGAACATGTGGGAAATAAAAACAGACTGACAAGGAAGACCAGTGAAACTTGCAAACGTTAGCAAGAAGGTTATAAAATAACAAATACTGGTCTGAACTCGAGTTTGCCATTCGGGTATACAAGACATGTTCCATCATTTCAGTTTTACCAGTTTGTTTCAGCATTATACAATGCATTCCTTTATATATTATTCCCTTTATAACTAACCATGAAATAAGGTGAAATTTTATAGGCCAAATAGCAGGAAATGACTAAGAAGAAATGATTAATAGAATAGGTAAAAAGGAATAACAGTAAGTTAAATCTGAGTTTTAAAGCTTGCAGATTGCACAAGCAGTCACATTCTCAGGAAAATGAGGCATTCCATACATTTAAAAGCTCTACGATACGGCAAAGGTGGTCAAAGTGGGGAGGAGACACAAGAACTGAAATTTAGGAGATAGAAGTCAAGGCATGTTGGTCATATCAATACCTGCAAACTGAAGAAACCCAAGACTAATTGTGAAGTAGAAAGAAAAGTTGATGATTGGCCACTGATGAAATGACAATTATTACACACTTGTAAGGCGTATATCCTGTCAGGATGAGGAAGAAACACTAGGAGAATCTTTAGAGGTATAATATTGAAAGAAGAGAAATATTGCATCCTAGCTTCAAGAACTCTGGCTTGATGCCGATCTGTTTCACAGCAAAGCCACAGGAGCTCCAGGACCAAAGCCAAGCACATCTGGGAAATCTCCCAGCCCTGTGTGAAGAATCTCAGCATTTTCTGCATACGCAACACCTCAAAGCAAAAAAAGCAGCACTTCCATCAAAGAGGGAGAAACACAACATCAACCATTTAAAGGACGCTTCATTGGTCATTACCTGGTAATGCCAGAAAGGGAAAATATGATCAAACAACCTCAGCTAGCAGACACCTACAGTTTATGTTCCTTCCTGTTCGTAAAAATCTGTCTACTATGTTCCTTAGTCCTACACTTGGAACATGTTGTCCTAGAAGTATCAGGACACTGAGTTACCCTCCAGGAGCTCTGTTTTTGAAGCCTCCTGCTCCTGTCTGTGTGGATGCAGAATTGTAAATCAAGCCTCAAGTCTCGAAGTGGAACTCTCAACTTTCTCACTCATGGGCAAGATAAAACTGAAGCCTTTTGTAATCTAGTGGGATCCAATACATGAGGCAACTGTTGTTTCAACAAGATATGAACCATCTTCTGTCCGTGTTTATGTACTAATTCTTATTAGGTCATATGTCTCCTAGCTTTCCTTCAGGGTTGCTTCTAGATATTTGTTAAAATGGTTATCTAGTTAAAATGGTGAATTGGTTGACTATAATTTTCTTTCACTCTCCCTCACTTGCCCTTTCTCACTCGCTCTTGCTGTCTCTCTCTTTCTGCAACATTCCTGTTGTCTGGGGGCTGCCACACAAGAAGTCCTCACGTGAATTTCTTAATTCATTACTATTCTCCAGAGGTGACTGGGTCTTCCTCTTACACCTTGCCTGATGCTTTTGTCCTTCGAAATGATACTAGACATAGCTTTGTAAGGTGATATCTAAAGGGCCTTGGTGAATTTCTACAGTGCACCCTGTCCACTGTACACACTGCAGCTACTGTGCATCTGTTGTTGGAGGAAATAAATGTTTGTGAATGTGGTGCCAGTCAAGTAGGCTGGTTTGACCTCGATCGGATGAAGCATCTTGAATATTGCTGGAGCTGCACTTATCCAGGCATGTGGCGAGTGTTCCACCACACTCCTGATTTGTGCCTTGTAGATGGTAGAAAAGCTTTCAGCAGATAGGAGGTGAGTTACTTGTTGCAGGAATCCCAATTTCAGACCTGTTTTTGTAGTCACAGTATTTACATAGCTCGTGTACTTCAGCTTCTGGTTAATGGTAACTCTTAGGATGTTGGTAGCAGTTGTTTCAACAATGCTAGTTCGATTGAATGTTACAGGATAATGGTTAGAATCCCTTTTGTTGTCGATGGTCATTCCCTGGCACTTGTGTGACATAAAAATTACTTGTCACTTGTCAGCTATGCCTAGATCTTGTTCAAACAAAAGCAGAAATTGCTGGAGATACTCAGCAGGTCTGGCAATGCCTATGGAGAGCAAAAGCGTTAACGTGAATTCGAACAAGGGGTCACTGTACTCGAAACATTAACTCTGTTTTTCTCTTCACGGATGCTGCCAGACCTGCTGAGTTTCTCCAGCATTTTTCGTTTTTGTTTCAGATCTCCAGTACCTGCAGTTCTTTGTTTTATTTTACTAGATATTGTCAAAGTCTTGTTGGATTTTGGCATAGATTTCTTCAATATCTAAGGATTCACAAGTGTGCTGAACATCGTGCAATCATCAGCAAACATTCCCCCCTTGCTTACCTGATACTGGAAATAAGGTCATTAATGAAACAGCAGAAGATGTTTCTGGATAGGGCCTGGACACTAATGTGTATCTTCTACAGTGATACTCTTGGATTGATCATAGATCATAGAATCCCTACTGTATGGAAACAGGCCCTTCAGCCCCACGAGTCCACACCGAACCTCAGAGCATCCCACCCAGACCCATCCCCCTAATCTACACATCCCTGAACACTATGGGCAATTCAGCATGGCCAATCCACCTAACCTACACATCTTTGGACTGTGGGAGGAAACCGGAGCACCATGCAGACACAGGGAGAATGTGCAAACTCCACACAGACAGTCACCCGAGGGTGGGATTGAGGTGACTGATTTCCAACAACCACAACCATTTTCCTTTTATTGGCACTTATGACTACAGACAGTAGAGAGGTTTCTTTCAATTCACAAATACTCTAGTTTTGGTGGAGCTCCTTGGTGCCACACTTAGTCAAAGCAGCTCTCATGTCGAGGCCTGTCATTGTCACCTCACCTCTGGAGATCCCCTTTTTTGTTTATATTTGAAACAAGGTTGTGATAAGGTTAGGAGCCAAGTAGGGTGGGTGAAAACCAAATTGTGAGATGATTGCTGTAAGGCAAGTACTGATTGATAGCATTATTTATGACCCCTTCCATCACTTTATTGAATAACAAGATAGGCTGATGGATCGATAATTGACTGTGATGGATTTGTGTCGCTTTTTGTGGATAGGACATATTTGAGAAATTTTCAACATTGTCAGGCAGATGCCAATGTTGTAGCTATACTAAGCTGAACAGTTTAGCAAGGTGCATGGCTGGTTCTGGTGCCACATCCTTAATACAATTGTTGGAATGTTGTCAGTGTCCATAGCGTTTGAATCAGATTAGCTGCAAACTGGCATCTGTGGTGCTAGGGACCTGAGAGGAAGTTGAGATGATTCATTCATTCAGAACTTCTGGCTAAAGATGTTTGCAAATGCTTCATCCATATCTTTTGGTGCTGGGCACCCCCACATCATTGAGGATGTAACAATTTGTGGAGACTAATCCTTGAGCAAGCTGTTGAGAGAGGTCCCATGGGAAGTGGGTGAGAAGAGGAGTTGATAGGAGTGATGGAGAAATGGATTAGGGTGTTGCAGAAGGAACAATGAACTGCTGAGTTTCTCCAGAATTTTCTGTTTTATTTTAGGTTTTTAGCATTCACAATATTTTACTTTCATAAATCAGAGCGTTAGTTACTAAAATCTGTAAAAATACTTTACCTTTATCTGTACCCAATCTTGGTGTGTGTGGGTGCGTGTTTGAAACAGTGTGTGACATCACATCAATTCAGAAGATGAGTGAGAATAAATAGCTGTCCTTAATTTTGAATGCATGAAAATGTGCTGTTGAATTATTTAAATGCAGTACACGTTCCAAGAATAGCAAATGCATTTTCTCTTTCGTCACGTATTTTTATGCCCACCCCTAAGTTTTGGTTCAAGATTGACAGGTTGAGGAGAAGACAGTGTCGAGAACAGTCTTCAGGCTTAGGCTTCTTGAGAGCCCAGTTTATTGCATATTAATACTAATTACTAATAGACACAGTAATGTGTCGTTTACCAGGCTCCAGTCTTATTTTTACATTATTGAAAGGCTATTCTCCACATGTGCTTCTCTCTACTAATCCCCATACATTCCCTCAAATTTATTTGATCTCACCTAACTAGCTCTACA
Source organism: Rhincodon typus (assembly GCF_021869965.1). Classification (NCBI taxonomy): domain Eukaryota; kingdom Metazoa; phylum Chordata; class Chondrichthyes; order Orectolobiformes; family Rhincodontidae; genus Rhincodon; species Rhincodon typus. Next base: position 100,733,392 of record NC_063333.1, on the reverse strand, counting down.
CAGTGTGTTATTTATGGCTAGTGGATAGCAACTCTGTGCTATCATTGCAAGGCAGATCCAGAGTCCTAAAGCCCCTCTACAACACTTTCCATAAAAAACGTGAGGGTTACAGGAAGGAAGAGAGAACATACATTCTGATTGTAATTGCATCTGCCTCGACGATATAGTCGGGCAGTGCATTCCAGATCTTAACCACACTTCGCATAAAAAGGTTTCCTTATTTCACTGTTTTTTGCTATTTAGCTAATATCGGCACCTGTGATTATTGATTCTTCCACCAATAAAAACAGCTTAACCCTGCCAGGACCCTAGCTTCTCATATTCATTCATGTAACTGAAGTGCGTCATAAAACATAATCATTTTTTTTCTACATCATCAATATGGCTTTCCAATCTAATTTTATAAAGTGCCAGGAATTGGACATACTACTGTAGTCAAGGTAGAATCATTGTAAGCATTCACCACACTTTTCTACTCTTAGCCTAATGAGAGGGCATATGGGATCCTGGGCAATATTTTCCGCTTTCTTAATCTGCCCTGTCAATTTCAGCCAAGACTTGGCAGCGGGCGGTGCATACGGTGTTAATCACCAGACCCATGCCTTCAGGCAGGCCACAGGCTCAGATAGCACCACTTCCTCTGGGACTAGTCAGAGCAAGATGATCCCCCCCGTGTGAGAGAGACAGGATCTGGGAGGAACTGCTCCACCAATCAAAATTCTGTCCCTCTCATGCTCATTAATCACCTGCAGCAGTAAATGTGGAAAAGATCCAGCCTGTAATTTGAGGAGTCGCTGGAAAGGTAAATGTCTGCGTTGAGCAAGTTGCTGCTGTCATTTGGGTGTAGACATTGCGGGGGGGGTATTGATAGGAGTTAGGCCTTAGGTGGATTTTTTACCAGGAGCCCGCCTTGGGTGGATTGCTGCCAGGAGCTGGGTCAAAGGGATGCCACCAGCTGCCAAGGGTTGGTGGGGGTGGCAAAGAAGGAGGTTGCAATTGGGGAAAAGACAAGTCTGCAAGAAGGATAGATTGAAGCTGCAAGGCAGAAGAAAAAGGTGGCTACAATAGAGGGAGAAGAAGGCTGCAAGATATGGAAGAGGCTGCAAAGGAGACAGAACAATGTTAAACATATCAGCAAAGGAATACTCAACCACTTGGGACCTAGGAAACTTGAAATCACTGAAGTAATTAATTTCTTGCAAATAAACTTTCATATGTTCAGGAGTTACTATTTGGAAAAATATGACAGATGCTATTATGATGAACACTGTGTCAATTGTTAAACTGAAATCAGAGATTGCAAACTAAGATGCAGCAAAAAGTGTAGAAACTGCATGATTAAAATGTTCCAACTTTGTGCATATGTTCTGGAAATACATTAACTGCAACTGTATCAGTCTGCAGAAAGTGTGTTTAATGATGTTGATGTACTTTATCCGTGCAGAAGTGAGTGTCAGTTATTTTGAAAAAAAAAGTCTGGCAAACATATGTTGTTGTCTTGTGTCAATTTAAATATTGTGGTGTCCAGTAAATGAATGCTTCCCTTATGTGTTATCCCTTTATGTTTAATGGAGGTTTGATAATTGAAGATATAGATGACTTTTTCTAATTCTGCTTTGGTATGAGTTCAAATACCACATGTGAATACATACAGAAGGTATTATTACATGACTGTAACACCTGATAAATTAATTAGTGAGGATGAAAGAGGAGTCTTTAAAAACTAAAGGTAGCCCCTGCAGATCAGAAAAAAAATCACCCTCAAGAAATCTCAAGAAGAGCAGTCAAAAAATAATTTGACGTAGGTCTAGGTTCAAAGAAGCAGAGCTGATTGCATAATATGGGCAAACCAACTGTGTGTAATTGTGTGACAAAGTCATGGTTTTAAGTTGTATTGCATTGCCATCTGGGTTTTTGATTTTTTTTAATAAATGGAGGCAAAGAGTGCAAAAATGAAGTTTGAAATTAGCATCCAAAAGGAAATTGGATAAATACTCAGAGAAAGAATATAGGGAAAATAAAGAATGGGAGTGGTGGCAGGAGTGTTTGATTTTCTTTTGGCAAGAACTAGCATAAACTTGATGGGCAGAAACTTATTCAGAGATAGTAGGAACTGCTGATGCCGGAGAATCTGAGATAACAATGTGTAGAGCTGGATGAACACAGCAGGCCAGGCAGCATCAGAGGAGCAGGAAGGCTGAAGTTTTGGGTCTGGACCCTTCTTCAGAAATGGGGGAGGGGAAGGGGACTCTGAAATAAATAGAGAGAGGGGTGGAGGCGATGATGGAAGGTGGGTAAAGGAGCAGATAGGTGGAGAAACTTATAGTAGCTTGAATGATGTGGGCCAGGCAAGAAATGTCGGAGAATCGCATGAGATGTCGGGTGAGACCTTTCTCAGGGTCAGGAGCAATTCATTGTTTTTTCAAACAGGGTCCTGGGCATCAAGGCAAGATTTTAGCTAGGGAGTGGTGAGATTTGATTTGATTTGTATTATTGCAGTCACATGTACCTAAGTGTACTGAAAAGCTTTCTTTGCGCGCAGTGCGGGCAGATCATAGCAAGCAAGGACTTACAGATCATAGGGTGCTTAGACAGAGTAAGGCATACAGGTTATCCCCAGCTATTGCAGGGGATTATTCCTTGTTAACAGTCTCATTAAAAATATATCTCACTTCATATGAATATGAAGTTTCTATTCTACCACCTGCGAAAGGAAACTAGACATTGACAATTCCTGACGTGAAAGTCCAAGAGGTTCCTGGTGACTTCAGCTTGTGCCTCTGGATTGCCGTTTTGAACACCCAGCAAAAAAGTTTCAGGCACACTCCAGGGCACCAGCTTCACGAACGCCATATCAACAGTGCTAACCTCTGACAACTGCCAGCCCCTCAGAACCCTCGTAGCACCTCTCCGGTCCATTTGCAGGATGTTTCTGCACTGAAATGCTGCACCTTGGGGCATACGGGCAACTAGCAGTCACATGCCCCAAGGACACTTTGTGTGCATGGGCTGGCACCCAACTCACTAATTGGATTCGGCTGCATCTTATGGCTGCTAGCTCAATCCCTGAGCGTTCACTCACTTAGTGCCTACCTGCATGCTCAGAACATTCCTGCCTTGCTTTGCCGTGCCAAGATTGTTAGCAGATGACAGCAATATGCAGCAGACAATCATGGAATGTAAAATAGTTATCAGCAGTCATTCTAGCGTTTTGTTTGTATGATGGGGTGAACTGCAGCATCTATTTGTTTTTTTTGTGTTCGTTTTTGATGACTGTAAATAAAAAAGCTCATCTTCGGAAATGCCTGAATGCTTGCTTATCTGTGAAGTTCCCCATTGAGCAGTCATAAGATGCTGGTCTACACTGGGCACTGGAGACAGTAGTGTTGATAGAGAGAGTGGTTGATAGGATGTGCCGAAGCTGAGGCAGGCTGTGTGATCTAGAATCATAGAATCCCTTGTGAAAAGAGGCTATTTGGCCCGTCAAGCTTGCACTGACCCTCCAAAGAGCATCTCACCTATACCCAGCCCCCAAACCTATCCTCGTAACCCCACATTTACCATGGCTAATTCACCTAGCCTGCCCATCCCTGGACACTATGGGGCAATTTACCATGGCCTTTCCACCTAACCTGCACATCTTTGGACTGTGGGAGGCAACCAGAGCACCCAATAGCACCCCAAGCTGAGTTAGGGAGAATGTGCAAACTGCAAACAGTCACCCAAACCTGGATCCCTGGCGCTATGAGACAGCAGTGCTAACCGCTGGGCCACTATGCCGCCCCAAAAAAAATTGAAATCATCATTTACGATGGTAGGATTTGAACCCAGATTCGCAAAACATTACCTGTGCCCCTCGAGTGATAGTTCACCTCCCCATATAAACACACTGGGTCAAAGCTGCTATTTGTGCTGTAAATGTTGTATGTTTCTATGTGTGGTTAGACAGAGACTGAGGCAAGAAAGAGGAGCTGTGTGTGCCAGGAGATGTCAGCTGTACCAACTCTGTGTCGTGGACAATGTGCGTTTGGTGCTGCTAGCCTCTATGTTACTGGTGATGGGTTTGCCAAAATGCCAACACTTGGCTAGGTATTTGGCTGAGGTTGAAAGATAGTGCGGGCACCCGGAATGCCAGTATATTCTATGATATCAAATGAGTGGCGAGTTCTTCCAGCTACGGCGAGTGGTAGAATAAGGCTGACATCTAATGAGAGGGACAGCATAGGTAGGTAGTTACTGAGGGGAGTTTGGACAAAATGGTGAGAAATCCCACTCTGCCTCAGGGAGAGAAACTATGAAATTCAACAAAATTGACACTTATGATGATTTGGCTTAGTTAATCACTAATTTCAGTTAAGTCAACAGGTTGCAAACTCAAAAAGCAAAAACCCAAATTTGCAATAAATGGTATTTAAAAAATATACCACACAGAAAACATCGCAAAAGGCATTTCAATCTCAAAATATTTTAGTGTGAAAATATGCCAGTAGCTATAACAGTCCTGTTTGGCTTATTATAGGCAATTGCTCATTTCACAGTGGAGTGAGCACAGCCTTGCTTGCTTAGATAACATCTTTAACTGAACAGTGAGAACCAGGCTTTGGCTACATTGTTTCAGGCTGAAACGTTTTGCAATGTTTTAATTGTGCTTTACAAACACTTGTTTACCTAATAAAAGTTTTGTTTCATTTTTCAAAATGGGTGTGTTGGGAATGGTCTCATACAAAGAGTACTTCAAAGAGAAATGGAAAAGTAATCTTGAAATCAACACAATAAATTGATTTCAGGAAAGCTGTTGTAACAAGATTTAATGAACTATCATTAATCAGCTCCATAAAGTCATTAATTCTTGATGTCTGTTCTGTTAGCAGCCTCATCCTGTACTTCAAATTGACTGATATACCAAATGCTTCATTTTTGTTAGCTTTCTGTGAGTTAATGGACCAGATTTTTCAATGGCTAGATAATCATTGTGGAATCATAAATGGGAGTTGCACATGAGAATCTTATGGAATCCCTAATCCTGATTGAATTTCCTTGGAAATTGAAGATGCCGGTGAGTAATTCCTGTAAACCTGGAACCCTCCAAAAATATCCATTTACATGACAGAATCTGGAGAGTTCCACTGCAATTAAATAAATGTATACTCAGAAAAAGTTACTGTATTAAAACCTAGTCTAACTTTTAAATAACTATTAAATTGGCATGCCAACTTAACCACACACACCCTGAATTACCTACCCCCAGATGCATTAGACCCCCACCCCCAACACTCCCAGACCTGATACCTCATCTCTCTTTGGGATCTGGCAGCCCTCACCACTGGATTTGTGTCTCCATGCCCTGGACCCGACTCCAATCTCCATTGCCACCGATCCTACATTCTGCCTTCCTGCCCAACAGTCATGGGACAAGACATCCCTCTCCTCACCACTCTTTCAAAGCAGAATTATCAGCACCAGTGACAGAGATAATGCTAGGTAAGCAGAAAGAGGAAGGGAAAATAACTGAAACACAAGTAAAACAAGCACAGAGGCAGAATGAAGATGTCCAATCTGTTTAAGGCAACTGTTTGTATACTTCAACCTACATCCTCCACTATGTAAACTAAGTTGGCCCTTAGACCCAGTCAAAGAAAAAGGATTGATGGCAGCATCCTTCTACCCAAATACAAAGATTATATAAAATAAAACAAAGAACTGTAAATGCTAGAGATCTGAAATTAAAACTGAAATTGCTGGCAATTTCTGTTTTTTTTTGACACAGATTGTACACCTTAGTTTATGGATGGTGGTTTTGTTGGTATTGAGTATGGATTAAGATGTGGTTTCTGACACCAAAATGGTGAATTGGCCACAATATGCATCCAAACTGGAAGGTTCATTGCAAGGCCAAATTTGGCTTGCAGGCCACATCTAAAAGATTAAACGTTGCCTATGGAGCAATGCACATCTAAAAGATTAAACGTTGCCTATGGAGCGATGATGGACTGGTATTATCATATCGCTCCTCCATTACGCTTTCTGCTCATCAGCCTTATAGTTGTTTTCACCCAGAGGGTGATGGGTATCTGAAATGCTCTGCCTGGGAGGTTGGTTGAGGCAGGAAATGTCAAAACCTTTAAAAGTACTTGGAGGAGTATTTGGAGTGTCATACCATTCAAGGCTGTGAGTCTAGTGCCAGAAACTGGGACGAGTGGAGGTAGTAGTATATTTTTGGTGGTATAACCTTGATGGGCCAAAGGGCCTCTTATGTACTGTATGATTGTATGATAGTTCCATCCAATTGAAGTTCTGCCTGGCAGGAATGCAATCATGTCCAAAGCCATTTACTCCACTGGAAATGCAGCCTAAGAGGATGAAGCTGAAGAATGAAAATGTTTCTCAGTTCTACCAAAAAAATGATAAATTACATAATATGTTTCATTTTGATTTTTTAAAAATCTTTTGAAATTTTGAGTTACACAAAGTAGATTTCATTTGTGCTTTCAGCATGGAACACTGCTCTCCAGGCATTTCACCAGTGATCAACGTCAGTTCCTCCCCTCACCAGAAACAATGCGCAAAATCTTGTGGAAGCAACAGGGTCTCAGGCACTAATTCTTCAGCAGCAAGGCCCTCGCCTTGCCTCTTTTCAGGAAGGCCTGCAACATGTTGTGTCACTGAGACTGAACAGTCACTGATGGGCTTTTCCCCAGCTAGTCAGAGGCTGCCAGTTCTTCTGTACTCAGCAGCACCATTGCTGAGGCAGTGGTTGCTGCTGGTAGAACACCAACTTAAGGCCTCAGAGCTAGGAGGCCCCCTGACACAGGTGAGTGAGGGATGGGAGTCACAGGGTTTTAGCCATGGGGAGTATTCAGCAAAAGGAAAAGGTGTCTCTCAGTGGCCTTACCTTCCGCCCACTTTCCTGATACCATTTACCTTAATCAGGAATTGACAACTGAATGAGTGATAGCACTTGGTACCCTACAAGCTAACATGCCAGAGTTTACTTGTATTCCCTGCTTGGCAAGCCATCCATCTGCCACTGGGTTAATAGCAGTAGTGGCAGGATGAGGTCATATAGTAGCATTAATTGTGCCTCAATTGACAGCAGGACAGATAGGCATTCAGTGGGTCTTTAATCAGGGTGAAGGAGAGAAGGTTGCAGTGCCTTCATCTGTCATCCTACCACTGTTCCCCACTGACAGCAAATTCACCATTGGGAGCGTATAAAATTCACCCCATGTTTAAGTAGATTACCTTTTTCTCGTCTGTACTCATCTTAATAGGCAATATATATTAAAAACAATCCGATTAACAGCCACTTCTCACATCAAAAAAAAACTAACATTGAAAAATCCAAAGAATTAAGCAGCTCCTCTATAAAAGGTTACTGATTTTTAAGGGTCAGGATGAGTAACAATTAGTTTAATAGAGTTTACTGTTGCAAGGAGAAACAAAGGGTGAAAATGACTTGAGAGGAAAATCAATTATGTGGGATTTGGGAAGAAAGCCTGAAGAGCTTGATTTTTTTTAGAAAAATATTGCTTAGAAATCAGCAGCAAGAAAAAAACCCAAAGATGTTGCGGATACTGGAGATCAGAAACAAAAACAGATATTTTTTGTTCTGCAAGAAAGAAAAGTTATTTCTTTTGACCAACCCTTTAATTAGAGGGGCAGTGCCAGAAGGCTATGCAATAGCTATTATATTGTCGTTTTATGGAATAACAAGGTGATGCTTGAAATGCAGGTGTGTTAGGTTTAAATTAGTAGTTGAACAATCATTGTTGTCTGCTTTGCTTTGCAAGAAAACATTTCAAATGCATTCAGCACATGTGAATTAAGTAATATTCAACATAGTTACAAATAGACTCAGATAAAGTTGTACCCTGCCTACCTATATGAACTTGTTAAAGCTACAACAGAATTGGTAGTTATTAAATTATTTTTTTTTCTAATTGGTTACTTAAAAGGAATAGCCCTAGGAAGCAAATGGTTTTAGAATTGATGAGCATGCAGTATTAGATTTTTTTTAGATTAATTTATATTATTTATTTGAGATCAGGAAGAACAGACCTATAATTTCCCAACCAGTGCCCTTCCTAGGTGTTCCTGTTTCAGTTGCCAATCACAAATTGATACTTAGATATTTTGATTTTGGAGGCCATTTGGCCATTTAATAACATGCCTCACTGAGGGTTTGTAGTTAAAGTGAAAGCTCATTGTATACAAAACAATATGGGGTGAGTTGGGGGTGAGGGTTGGGGGTAATAAATTCACAGAGGCCACATTGGATTGGCTGCTCAATGCCATCCCACTGTGGGATAGTTTGCCAGTGTGAGGCCAGAAGCAGACAGGCTGGCCATTTCGAGGAAGTGAACAGCCAATTTCTTTACTTGATGGCCCAATTAGGGGCTATTTCACAGTGTCATAAACACACCAACTCCTGCAGCATAAGGATCCCGACTATTAATTCAAGATTGTTTTCAGCATCAGCTCAAGAGGCGAAAAGGTTATGCAAAACTAAATGTGACTGGAGACAGCAAAGTCAATCCCCATGACCCCAGTAATTTCCCCAGAGGAATTCCCCTCTCGCACTTAACCCTATCATTTTTAAATTGTTCTCTTTCCCCATCTGATGTAGGCCCCGTGCTCCATGTGAGACTTTAAAGGCTTCTCTTTCTCAACTGAAAACAACAACGTTAGAGATCACCTTACTATAGCGAGTCACAAATACATAGCATGCTTGTGAATGCTTTCCTCCAATCACCCCAAGTCTCCTGCCTGCCTAAGCAGGGACTGTCTCTCTGGTGGCACTGCTGTGCCAGTTGGGGTCTGACTGGGCTGACGTTTATGGGACTCCCCATCCTGCACCCAGTTCAACTTCAATAACCAGGGGCTGTTACAAGTTAATTCTTGGTCAGTTCTAATGGCCATTGCTGAAATTCTACTTATTTTAGTGTTTTAATAAAGTCGCCTAAAATTTCAGTGATGTACTGGGAGTGGTCTGACTGGTGTTGAAGTGCTTTTTGCTCATTTGACAGCTTAGGCTAAAGCAACTTGCTTCTAGACATTAGTGCTTGGTAGCTTTTCCTCTAGGAATTGAGCACGATAGAGAGAATAAACAGAGCCCACACGGAGCAAACTAAGCTACTAGCAGAGGAAGGGGCATGTGCTGTTAGCAGGAGATCATACTGTGGATGTTTAGGAAGGAATTTTTTTTACCTCAACTTCAGTAATGACCACTGCTTCAAATGTCAGCTGCTGCAATTGCAGCCTTAAAGCAGGGCGAGGGAATTGTCTGTGGCTTTCAAGGTGACTTTGCTTCTTAACTGTTAACAGTATTGTTCTCAAGAAGGAATACAATGTGCAGGCAAAGCCGACTCAGTGGCTTGCACACATTACAGCTTCCCCCTTGCAGAGTGCTCTTAGCTGCACGCAGATTGCTTTGCATGAACCTCGTCTCAACTGAATCATGTTCATTTCCAAACAGAAGCATAGAAAAGAGGAACAGGAGTAGGCCATTCAGCCTGCTCTATCATTTAACATGATCGTGGATGATCTTCCACTCAACAGCATTGCCCAGCTCGCTCCCTATGCCCTTTGACACTTTTAGACTCTGTCTATCTATTTATTTCTTAAACATATTTAGTGATGTGTCCTCCACAGTGTTCTGTGGTTGAGAATTCCAGAGTTTCATCACCCTCTGAGTGAAGAGATTTCTCCTCATATCAGTCTGAACCAGCCTACCGTGTATCCTGACACTGTGACTCCTTGTTCTAGAGTCCTCAGCCAGTGGAAGAATTATCCTTGCATCCAGTTTGTCCAGTCCTACTAGAATTTTATATGTTCAATAAGATTTTCCGTCAGTTTTCCAAAATCCAGTGAATACAGGTTCAGTTGCCCCAAGCTCTCCACATGCAACAAACCTGTCATTACAGGAATCAGCCTGGAGAAACTTTGCTAAAGTTCCTCTATGGCAAGTATATCTTTTCCTAGGCAAGGAGACCAAAACTGCAACAGCACTTCAGGTAAGGCTGACTAAGGCTCTGTACAGCTGCAGTAAGATTTCTTGCTGCAGTGCACAAACCCTCTTGCAATGAATGCTAAAATTCCATTTGCTTTCCTAGCTGTTTGCTGCACATATGCATACATGTTTTCTAGAAGGATTCAGTTCCATCAGTGGGAAGCAAATGTTCATGCAGATGAATGCCCACCGTCCTAGTACTAATCACCATTCTGTGGCAGTTCTCAGCACCTTGTATTCGAACCACTATGCCAAATCAAAGACTGGCTGTTGGCCAACACAGAAATACAGAAGTACTGTGATAAAATGTATGCTGATACAAAGAGCACTATAGCTACCTGAATACTGTGAAAGAATCCTGCATTGCTTAGCTGAGTAGACAGTTAGAATTATGGTAATGCTGCACATGATTCAATCTGGTTATTATGAGGGGACAGCCGTTACCTCTACTTTTCAGATGACAAGTCAAGGAGCAGGAAATTGCGACAAGAAAGAGAGGACCAGAAAAGGGATGAGAAGCCACAAATAGCCTGCCGCTTTCTCCCTTGGCTGTAAGTGGCAAAATAATTAATGATTGAAAACTGTAACCTCAATCACAATTCCCCGTTCATCAATAGGCCCTGACTCCTTAATTATCCTGTATGACTGACAATCACATTGTTTTCTTGTCCAGAAAAGGATGCTACCTTTTTTCCTTTCTTTACTTACTGGGAAGACTCATCCTTTCTCAGATAAGGAAACTAAAACTACACCTAACACTTTAGGTGTAGTCTCACCAAGGCCCTGTACAATTGCAACAGGCATCCATACTCCTGTACTTGAAATCTTTTGCTATGAAAGCCAGCATACCCTTTGACTTCTGCACTGCCTGTTGCATCTGCATGATTTCAGCATCTGGTCTACAATTCACCCAGGTCTCATTGCACCTTTCCCTTTTGCAGACTGTCACCGTTCAGATAATCGGCCTTCCTGTTTTTGCTACCAAAGTGGATAACATCCCATTTATGCACATTTATACTTCATCTGCCATGCATTTGCCTACTCATTCAACTTATCCAAATCACACTGAAGCATCTCTGCATCCTCCTCACAGTTCACCCTCTCACTTAGCTTTGTGTCATCTACAAACCTGGCAATATTACATTTAGCTCCCTCATCTAAATCATTAATATATATAGTGAATAGCTAAATTCAGAGCACTGATCTCTGTGATACCCCACTATTCAATGCCTGCTATTTTGAAAAAGATCAGTTTATCCCTACTGTTTCTATCCTATCTGCCAGCCAGTTCTGAATCCATATCCGTACACTACCCTAAATCCCATGTGCTTTAATTTTACGTACCAGTCTCTTATGTGGGACCTGTTGAAAGTCCAAATAAACTACATCCACTGGCTGCCCCTTATCAACTCTACTAGTTACATCCTCACAAAATTCCAGCAGATTTGTCAAGCAGGATTGCCGTTTGTAAATCCATGGAAATGTCGGAGATTCCGACTCTGTTTCCAAGTGCTCTGCTATTAAATCATTTACAATGGACTTTAGCAATTTCCCCACTACTAATGTCAAGCTAGCCAGTCTATAATACCCTGTTTTCCCTCTATCTCCTTTTTTAAATTGCAGGGTTACATCCACAACTCACCAATCCGTAGGTACCATTCCAGGGTCTATAGAATCTTGAAAGGTGACCACCAATACATCCAGTATTTCTAGGCCACTTCCTAAAAACTCTCATACTGGACCTCAATTTTGAAGTACAGGAGTGAAATCAGTATGCATAATTCACTGCTGTGTGTTTCTTTCTGGGAAAGTATATGAATTTTGTATGTTTGATAGAGATGATTGGTATGTAGGAGATGGGGCTGTAATTAAATGAACAGTGAATGATTGTAGTGTTGCACTTCTTAGGATATGCCGTTGAAGATAACATAACAGCTTGTATGAAATAATTATTCCCTTACTGTACAACATACATGTTTTTGGAGCCTTAACCTCTGCCACCATATCTTCCCGGTACTTCATTAACATATGTTTGGAGGACCTGCCCTTGACAGGATATTCACAATCCTTTCACCCATTTTCAATGGGTAATCAGTTTCTTCCTCTACAGCTTTGAAGATATTGGAGGTGAAATTGGTATTGGACTAGCAGCCTGACTAATACCCCACATTGTGTTCTGTTCGATTGATCTCAATGGAAAGTAAAATCAAACCAAAGGGAAAACCAGCTGTCAATTCTCTACAACATGCTTTTCTTTTATTTTAGCACTAACCTATTTTTCTAATCAACCTGTTCAGAGATGTTTATTACGCACCTCTGGAACAGGTGGGACTTGAACCCAGGCCTCCCTATTCTAGGGCAGGGACACTACCACTGAACTGCAAGAGGGCCCCCAAACGTGAAGAATGAAGGAAGATGAGAAATGCAGTTGGCAGTGTTCGACTCCACGTGGGCAGATCACAATAGATTTCAAATCCATCGCTTTAACCACTCAACTATTACAACAGGACAAAGAACACACCCTTAAATGTGCACTGCCAATTCAGAGATAGCATATACTCCCCATCAGGGAACAAATGTTTTGTCCGTGGGTCATCTCGAACCACTAACCTTTTGGTAAACGGCCAAACGCACTGACCAACTGCAACACCAAGATTGATTACAATTTGCTTTTCACTACACTCAACGCTAAATCCAACTAATTAATTTAAATCTCTTAACTTGTGAGGAATGTGGAAGAGGCAGTAGAATCAATAAGCTCGATCTTGGTAGTAAGGGAACTTATGAGCTTGTCTCATTTATTGCTAAAAGCGAAATGATGAGGAGAAGGTTCTCTGGCTCAGTAGATAGTACCTCTGCCTCTGAGTCAGAAGCTTTAGGTTATAGATCAGATTTGTGCCTAATGTGGATGACGAAGTATCCTATCAGACTTGAAATGTTAACTCTGTTCCTCTTTCCACAGATGCTGCCTGGCTTGCTGAGTTTCTCCAGCACTTTCTGATTTCTGTTTAAACTAGCTGTTGCTGCACACGTTTGTCAAAGTTAGGAAATCTAGCACTGAGAAGGAGGTGGTAGGTGCTTGCTCCTTAAAAATTGCGCTATTTCCAGTATACAAAACAGATAAGAGTGCTGTCCTTGGCTTCCTAAGGAAACCATCTCCCAGCAAAACATAGCTTTTCTCTGTTCCCCCACTTACCTGCAAACTCTCATGAGTCCCTCTGGCCTCTCCCACTCTTTAGCTCCAATGTTTTCTTTCTTTCCCACCTCCTCGTGACAATGACCAATTTAATTCCCATGCAAGCCCCATTGGTCAACTTTCTCTGTTTCCAAACTTTGATAACCAATCTTTTTATTTCCCTGTATACCCCCACCCCACCAAACCCTACCTAAAACTGAATTTGCTGATTAACCCCGAAGGTATCTTGTGGTGATTTCTTCCCACTCTCCCTCCCTGCCATTAGCCAGGCTGGTTAAGCTAGTCAGTTTGGTTAACTGCAAAAAAAAACTGAATAAAAGAAAGATTATGAGCTCCTGACAGCAGATGCTTCACAACCAGGTTCACCTCCATTTTCACTTTCTACCATAGTCTGGCAGCATCCCTAGATATCAAGATTAGAGGCTTTCAGGAATACAGTAAACAAAAGTGTAAACCAGCATGGAGTTTATTCTTCAAAAAAGAAAAAACTCTGATATCTACTACTCATGGCAGTTTTGTTTGATTCAATCTTGTAAAATGAATCACAAGCTGTGTCCCCTATTGACAGAAAGGACGCATTTCAACTTTACGGTTAAGAGAATTATAAAAAGACTTTTGCAGCGAAGATTTGGTTAGTTTGTCTCCTGTTAATTCATAGATTAATATAAGGTTAATGAGGAACAAGTTGATTCCCAGGCCCAGAATTTAATATCAGAGGTAGGAGTCAGGTGGTGAGATGTATCCTGCTGTCACAATCCTGCCCTCATAGACAGGCTGCTGGGAAACAGGGAGTTCCAGAGGAGTTGTCCCAAATTGTTAATCTCCCAAGTGAGAAGCTCTTCTTTATTCATGCATCTCCTCAGCTAGTTGCTCTTCTACCCTGGCTGTTTGGCTGGCAACACTCAAAGAGAGAGAGAAAGAGTTTCTTCTTTTACCAGCAGTGCAGAGCTTTTTAATGGCAGTTCTCAAACTGAGACTTTAACACTACATTAGTCTATACACACAGTAGTACATCAGGCTACTAGTACACAGATGAGAGGTTGCAGTTGTTAACCCAATTTTTTGTATATCCCTGGAAGGGTAACACACAAACTTGTCTGTGAGAGGTAGCTTCCTGCTGAGAAGAGGGTGTGTAGTCAACCTCCCGTTATCTCTTCCTCCTGTGGTGTTTCTGGTTGAAGTTTCACTGATTCTGTACAGGTGTGCCAGTCCACAGATTCTAGCCATGGAGTTAGTGGATGCACTGCTAGTAATCTTCTGGGAATCCTTAGATTCTGGAAAAGTGCCACAGGGTTTACAAATTGCCAATGTAACGCCTTTATTCCAAAAGTGAACGAGACAAAACACAGGTAATTATATACATTCATTTCCCTTCAGTTGGTTGCAACAAGGCTAATCCAGAAAGGATCCCTTACCCAGTGGACACTTTTCACACAGACCCAAATAAACTTATGCTTTAACTGGAACCAATTTAACCAGGAGATAGCATGAACTGCAGATGCTGGAGTCAGAGAGTGTGGAGCTGGAGGAACACAGCAGGCCAGGCAGCATCAGAGGAGCAGGAAAGCTGAAGTTTCGGGTCTAGAGCCTTCTTCAGAAATGGGGATGGGGAAGAGAGCTGGGAAATAAATAGCGGGAGGAGGGGTGGGGCTGGGGAAATTAGGTGGGATGGTGACAGGTGAATGCAGGTAGCGAATGGTGGGGTTTGATCAGTGGGATGGGTGGGGTGGATAGGTGGGGAAGAAGATGGACAAGTCAAGGAAGCAGGGATGAGAGTGAGGGTTAGACGTAGGATAAGGCCACGGGTGGGGAGATTTTAAAACTGGTGAATCCTATGATAAGGCCATCAGACTGTAGGCTCCTGAGGCACAATATGAGGTGTTGCTCCTCCAGTTTGCGTGTGGCGTCATTGTGGCACTGGAGGAGGCCCAGGATGGACATGTCATCAAGGGAGTGGGAGGGGGAGTTAAAACGGTTGGCAACTGGAAGGTGTTGTCGATTGTCATGTACAGAGCGCAGATGCTCCATGAAACTGTCCCTCAGTCTGCACTTGGTCTCACCGATGTAGAGGAGACCACATTGGGAGCAACAGATACAGGAGACCAGGTTGGAGGATGTACAGATGAACCCCTGTTGGATACGAAAAGTTTGCTTTGGGCCTTGGATGGAGGTGAGGGGGGAGGTGTAGGGGCAGGTGTTTTTCCTGTGTTTGCAGGGAAAGGTGCCGAGGGCAGTGGGGTTAGTGGGGAGAGTGGAGCGGACGAGGGAATCTCGGAGAGAACAGTCCCTACGAAAGGCAGATGGGGTGGGGAAGGAAATATATCTTTGGTCGTGGGGTCGGATTGTAGGTGGCAGATGTGGCAGAGAATGATATGCTAGAAGAGGAAGTTGGTGAGATGGTACGTGAGGACCGGGGGATTCTGTCTTTATTTTTGTTAGGGGAGGGAATTTGAGGTCAGAAATGTGGGAAATGCAAGAGATGCAGTTGAGGGCATTTTTGATCACCGGAGGGGGGATGTTGTGGTCCTTGAAATAGGAGGACATCTGGGATGTCCGGGAGTGGAACGCTCCACCCTGAGAGCAGATGCAGAGGAGGCAGAGGAATTGGGAGTAAGGGATCACATTCTTACAGGAGGGTGGGTGAGAGAAGGTGTAGTCCAGGTAGTTATGGGAATCGGTGGGTTTCAAATACATGTCAGTGTTGAGGAGGTTACCAGAGATGGAGATGGAAAGGTCTAGGAATGGGAGGGAGGTATTGGTCCAGGTGAATTTGAGGTAGGGCTGAAAAGTGTTAGTAAAGTTGATGCACTGTTCAAGCTCCTCACGGGAGCATGAACAGCCCCAACACAGTCATCAATGTAGCGGAGGAAGAGGTGAGGAATGGTGCCAGTGTAACAGCGGAAAAAGCACTGTTTCACATATCCTACGAAGAGGCAGGCATAGCTCAGACCCATTTGGGCGCCCATAGCCATCTCCTTGGTTAGTAAGAAGTGGGAGGAGTTAAAGGTGAAGTTGTTCAGGGTAAGGACAAGTTCTGTTAAATGGATGAGGGTGTCGGCAGAGGGGACTGGTTGAGTGTGTGGGGGAGGAAGAAGCAGAGGGCTTTTAGGCTATCTGTATGAGGGATACAAGTGTACTGGGATTGGATGTCCATGGTAGAGATGAGGTTTTGGGGGCCAGGAAATTGGAAGTCTTGGAGGAGGTGGAGGGCACGGGTGATGTCCCAGCCGCAGGTTGGGAGTTCCTGGACCGGGGGGGAATAGACAGAGTCAAGGTACATGGAGATGAGTTCAGTGGAGCAGGAGCAGGCAGAGACAGTGGGTCGACCAGGGCAGTCAGGTTTGTGGATTTTGGGAAGGAGATATAACCATGCGATGCAGGGTTAGGGAACGATGAGCTTGGAGGCTGTGGGTGGGAGGTCTCCTGAGGCGATGAGGTGATGGATGGTCTGAGAAATGATGGTCTGGTGATCAGGGGTGGGATCATAATTGAAGTGGGGGTAGGAGGAGCTGTCAGAGAGAATGTGATGTAGAAGTCAGTGTTCCATACCACTACTGTGCCCTCTTATCCGCAGGTTTAATGGTGAGGTTAAGGTTGGAGCAGAGGGCTGTGTGTTCTGTGGGAGAGAATTTGGAGTGAGTGAGAGGGGTGGAGAGATTGAGGCGATCAATGTTGCATTGGCAGTTGGATATGAAGAGGTCGAGGGAGGGTAAGAGGCCATTGGGTGGTGTCCAGAAGGATGAGGTTTGTTGGATGAGAAGTGGTCTGCAGAGTGTGGGTTAGATTCCCTGTCAAAGAAATAGGCCCAGAGGCAGAGACAACGGAAGAAACGTTCAACATCCAGATGTGAATGGAATTCATTGATGTGTGGGCGCAGGGGAATGAAGGTGAGTCCTTTGCTGAGGACTGACCATTCGTCCTCAGTGAGAGAGTGGTCTGGGGGGATGGTGAAGACCTGACAAGGCTTGGGGCTGGGGTTGGGTGTCGAGCAGTGGGGGCGAAGACTGTCTGGGGAGAGGGTCTATGGATGGGGACGTTCATATAAGTGGAAGTAAAAGTGACATTGGCGGTGGTGGCATCGGCGTGGTCGGCAGCAGCGGAAGTGATGTAGTTGATGGCATCAACAGGAGAGGCCAAGGCAACCACATGGTTAGTGGCGCCGGGCACATTGAGAGGGAGGTCCTGGATAGGGTTGGGTTCTGGGGCAGTGGACGAGGCCTGTGTTTGGTGGTAAGCACAAGTAAGTTTGTATCCTTACAGTCTTTGATGTTAGTTATGGTAGAGAAGAAGTGTTGGTTGAGGGTGTGGATCCTGTGCAGAATGAAAAGCAGAAATTCTGAGGATGGGTCACCGGATGCCAAACGTTAACTCTGATTTTTTTCTTCACAGATGCTGCCAGACCTGCTGAGCTTTTCCAGCAACTTCTGTTTGAGGTCCCTTGCAGGTCTGGAAGAGAGAGGCTCTGAGCTAGGGTAAGGTTGACTATAGTGTGAGGAGATGCTGACGCATTGCTGCGAGTGTGGACCTGAGGATCCACAGAGAAAACCATTTTTGGAGGTTCTGGGTCCACTGTAGGCAGTGGTTGCTGCATTTTGGGCCAAATTGGGATGGTCTGAATGTTGTTTGGAGTCCATTGGGGATGATCTGGCTGTGTAGGTAGGTAATTTAACCAGGCTTGCTTGAATCAGCAAAATTAGTGAGATATTGAATTACTAAATACGAGAAGTACAAATTCAACACACATACACACAACATAGAAATAATAGGGGTTCCAAAAGATTAAAGATTATTTTAAAAAAGGTGTACGGATCAGTCTCTGAATTGTTCATGAAGAGCAGTTAGTCAAATGTTGCAGCCATTGCTGTGGAGGTTACTGTCATATTGATGTTGGTAGTTAAACACTTAGTTGGCTTCACAAAACTTAGTTTTGCAGACAGATTGAGTTTCTGATGGGATTAGTTTAGAAAGCCATCATGGTCAGCACAGACATGGTGGACGAAGGACCTGTTCCTGTGCTGTAATTCTGTGTTCTATGGTCGTGATTGAATTTCAGCATTCAGGGTGAGGACGAATCCTTTGTTGTTGTGTTTCCTCTAACTGGTTTTCAGTGATTGAAATGAGAGACAGCCTTTTCTGACTTCAACACAGGGTTAAATAATGGATAGCTCTTTGACTGTGACCTTCACAGCATGCTGATGTTCAATTCCAGGATAGTACACACGAGCATTCAGTCCCAATCGTCTGTCCCAGTAAAGTTGAAACTCAATTTTTAACCCCTCCTCACTGCATTCTTTAAAAGGAAAATGCAAAATGTGACAACAAAACAAAAGTCTTCAATTCTGAGGAAGGGTCACTGGACCCAAAACATTAACTCTGATTTCGGTCCACAGATGCTGCTAGACCTGCTGAGCTTTTCCACCAATTTCTGTTTTTGTGTCTGATTTACAGCATCCACAGTGTTTTTGGTTTTTATTATGCAAAATGTGACTGCAGTTTGGACCATAATCTACAGGGTGGCTTGCTGTAGAGCAGGCAGTTGTCAGCTCCTGGTTGTCTTTGTAGTCACATGAGATCACAGTCTAGTCTGCTTGAAGTTTCTCTGATACTTTAGATGCTACATTCCATTGGTCTCCACATCTTTCTAGACAGCCACTTATTTTCAATCGCAACCATTTTTGGCTGTTACAGCTCCCTTTTAAAAAACTCATTTCTGAAGTACAAGATAAAAATGTCCACAGTGCTTTGAAATTTTGACCCGTCATTGTAACACAATATATAGTTAGAAATGATCTAATCAGCTAGCCACAGTATTGGAGAATCACTGGCATAGCAGGAGGCTGCCATCAAGCCAAAAAGACATTCTGTCTATCAGACTAATAAATAATACAACAAATGAATTGCAGTGCAGATGTGATGCTAGGCACGTAGGTCAGGAGTTCCAAAGACTGGTGGCTCGTATCAAACAGCATATCCATCCAAATGTTTAGCAAGCTGCTGACCATAGCTAACCAGACCACACTTGCAAAACTTGTAACAGTGTCCAACATTTGGTAGACACTGTAGATTACCAGATCGCATTAAACTTTGCCTCCTTCTCAAGGAATTTCAATTCTTTATTTTAAAGTTCTATCCTCGGAGCTCCCGTCAAAGCGGTTCCATTGTGGCCTGTTTGGATAACTGCTCACATTATGGTAGTTCAGCCTCTTCTGAGACTGCATTCTTCAGGATCCTTATCCTAATTACCAGTGAAATTCCAGATGTTTACCAAACAGCTAGTTTCACCAAGCTGGTGCTACCCATGAGTTTTCTTGAGCTCCCAGCCATACCCTCCTTGGTCTTTTCAGCAGGGGTAACCTACCTCTAGGCTTTATCTCACTGTATTAGCCAGCCTGTATGTCAGCATCTAAACCACACGCACACAGTGCCACTTCAGCAACATGGAGTCTCTGGGTCTCTCTCTTTCTCACTTATAAACTGACTTTTGTAAAGTGACCCTTAAGATGTTTTGAGAGACCTATTAAACACTCCAAGGGCACTCTGCATTTTATACTAGTCAGGATCAAATGTAAGTCGTAGTGAAACATCCTGTCCTGAACATTATAATCTCCATCTAACTGGGTCTCTACAGTCGCCAATTCAAGCACATGGAACAACATCTGATTTTATTATGTCAGATAAACTCCAGAAGCTTCAATAAACTGGAATTGCTGTTTCTCTCACATTTTGCATTTCTCAGCAGATATTTACCAATTGCAGTTCTGTTGTGCAAAGTCTCTTTTTCAAGACATGATGGTATTCTGCAGGCTACTGATGTGTTCAAATAGTCTGTTACTAGTGGTACAATTTGAGTACCCAAATATGATGAAAATGCGAGACAACAAGGTGCAGAGCTGGATGAACACAGCAGGCCAAGCAGCATCATAGGAGCAGAAAGGCTGACGTTTCGGGCCTAGACCCTTCATCAGAAATGGGGGAGGGGAAGGGGGTTCTGAAATAAATAGGGAAAGATAGAGAGGCGGATAGAAGATGGAGAAGAGATGGAGACCTCTCTGTCTCCATCTCGGGCAACCACCTAGAAACCGATATCAATTTCAAGCCCACCGATTCCCACAGCTACCTAAAATACACCTCCTCCCACCCACCTTCCTGCAAAAATGCCATCCCCTATTCCCAATTCCTTCGCCTCCGCCGCACCTGCTCCCAGGATGAGGCATTCCACTCCCGTTGTCCTCGTTGTCTTTGTAGTCACAGTTGTCCTCGTTTTTCAAGGACCGCAACTTCCCCCCCTCAATGGTCAAGAACGCCCTCAACCGTGTCTCCCACATTTCCCACAACTCATCCCTCACATCCCGTCCCCGCAATAAGAACCAAAAAAGAATCCCCCTTGTCCTCACGTACCACCCCACCAACCTCCGGATCCAACGCATCATCCTCCGACACTTCCACCATCTGCAATCCGACTCCACCACCAAAGACATCTTTCCCTCCCCACCCTTATCTGCCTTCCGGAGGGACCACTCTCTCCGTGACTCCCTTGTCCGCTCCACACTCCCCTCCAGCCCCACCACACCCGGCACTTTTCCCTGCAACCGCAGGAAGTGCTACACCTGCCCCCATACCTCCTCCCTCACCCCCATCCCAGGCCCCAAGAAGACTTTCCACATCAAGCAGATGTTCACCTGCACATCTGCCAATGTGGTATACTGCATCCGCTGTACCCGTTGTGGCCTCCTCTACATCAGGGAAACCAAGCGGAGGCTTGGGGACTGCTTTGCAGAACACCTACGCTCGGTTTGCAATAAACAACTGCACCTCCCAGTCGCGAACCATTTCAACTCCCCCTCCCATTCCTCAGACGACATGTCCATCCTGGGCCTCCTGCAGTGCCACAACGATGCCACCCGAAGGTTGCAGGAACAGCAACTCATATTCCGCTTGGGAACCCTGCAGCCCAATGGTATCAATGTGGATTTCACAAGTTTCAAAATCTCCCCTCCCCCTACCGCATCCCAAAACCAGTCCAGCTCGTCCCCGCCTCCCTAACCTGTTCTTCGTCCCACCTATCCCCTCCTCCCACCTCAAGCCGCACCCCCATCTCCTACCTACTAACCTCATCCCGCCCCCTTGACCTGTCCGTCCTCCCTGGACTGACCTATCCCCTCCCTAACTCCCCACCTACACTCACCTTTACTGGCTCCATCCCCGCCTCTTTGACCTGTCTGTTTCCTCTCCACCTATCCTCTTCTCTATCCATCTTCTATCCGCCTCCCCCTCTCTCCCTATTTATTTCAGAACCCCCTTCCCCTCCCCCATTTCTGATGAAGTGTCTAGGCCCAAAACGTCAGCCTTTCTGCTCCTATGATGCTGCTTGGCCTGCTGTGTTCATCCAGCTCTGCACCTTGTTGTCTCGGATTCTCCAGCATCTGCAGTTCCTACTGTCTATGATGAAAATGCGTTGTCTTCTGAATTCTGTTCTCTGGAGGCAAATTACATACACAATTTTAGCCAATCAGGTGTCTGTACACAGTCACAAAATAGGTGTGCATATGTAAAAATACTGTTAAAAATCCCTAAAGCCCTCATGCAAGTTCACTAGCAATGCTTAATTTGCTTGAGCTATGATTTTGCATATTATAAATTCGCAAGTATTGGCATTGCTGCGATAAGAGATTGAAAGCAGAAGGCAGTTGCTGGCGTGGGAATTGTGTGTATATGTTGTATCCATGCTGTACCTGGTTTCAAGTTCAGCCAAGCACATTTTAACAAAATTCAGCTTTTGCTGTGAATATCTGCATAATGATCTGAATTTTCTGGTGTAGCTGGATGTGTTTTATGGCACCCCAGTTTGGAGAAGGGGCCTGAAACGTGCATGAGAATCTTCACTTTCCTCCAATGTACTATCCTGCTTTTCATTAACCTGTTTTCGGTGCATAACCTTTTTCCCTATATCGGTATGGTAGGCTGTACATTGCATCTTGTGGTTCTTGGTAGTTCAAAATATTCCCACTTTTATGGACAAAGGCTGGAGCTTTCTTTGTGTATTTCACAGATGTCACCATGTGCTGCGGACTGACAAGCTATTCATTTGATGTAGTCAGTGATGTTGCACTCTGGATACCCACAATACATGCACACGTACAAAAAGTTTTTACATTATATTAGAATAATATAAAAATAGAGCACAGTATATTTCCACCTGAAATGAGTGGATGCTTCCTGCCCATCATTTTGAAGGCTTACGTGATCGAGAGATGAACTCTCAAATTACTCATCCATTATGTCAGCAGTGTGCATAAAAGTGGAATTATTCTTATCAGTTTCATATATTTCCTGCTTATTGGATATTAAAATTAGAAATCATTGACAGGAAAATTAATTCAAAACTAAAACTAGAAAGAACCAACACAGCAGGATATTGATTTGTGTCAGATCAAACAGCTCTAGATGCACATCACAAACAACAACATGAAAAGATTAACTTGATCTGATGCTAAATTATAGCAATGTACTATCACATTTCTCAAAATGTAAGCATGTTTGATACATGATGGTTGGTGAAGCAAATACTTAACCATCTTTCCTGTTATCTATTTTTAAAGCTTAGATGTATATCAAAAATATTCAAAATGAAGATAAAGATCAAAGTTATGTGAAACTAGAAAGTATATTTGCTTTTTCAAATAATATATTCACTACAATTCAAAACTGAGATGTCTGGAATATGTTCTATGTTAAAGAAAAGAGTACATTTAGGTTGTCAAATCATTCACAGTATGGAGTTCATGGCACATTGGGCAATGTCCCTATTTCTGAGCCAGAAGCTCTGAGTTTGAGTCCCATTTGATAACTGAGAAAAGTGCATTCATAATGTGCAATCTGTAATTCCTTTCAAAATTTGCCCATGGCTGGTGAAAAGTTAATGGCAGAGATTCCATGGTGGAACGCAGGACCAATGGGGAATTCCTAACAAAGGTACACAGGAAAGCCACAGACACTGACCAAGTACTGAATTTCAACAGCAACTACCCTAACACACACAAACGAAGTTGCGTGAGAACATTATTTAAACGGGCAACAACAGCACAGAGCTTGCCAAGAAGAAGAAGAGTACCTCTTCCAAGTATTCAAAGACAATGGATACCCGAAAAACTGGGTCAGAAGATGCCTATCACACACACAACAACAGGAAGATACTACACACCCCGACATACTCACCACGCTAGCTTACATCAGGGACACATCTGGACTGATCACAAGACTCCTACCACCACCAGGCATCACAATAGCACACACAAGCCCACATCAATCCTACGCCAACTGCACACCTGAACCAGATACCCACTACCCACTATGGACAGGACCAATGTCATATACAAGATTCCCTGCAGAGACTGCGACAAACATTACATAGGACAGACAGGAAGGAAATTAACCACAAAGGTACACAAACATCAATTGGCAACAAAAAGACACAACCAATACTCACGCATCTCTATCCACATGGATAAGGAGAACCACCAATTCACTTGGGACAACCCAGGATCCTGGGACAGGCAAAGCGGAGACAAGCACAGGAATTCCTAGAAGCCTGGTACTCCACTAAGAAAGCCATCAATAAACACATAGAGCTAGACCCCCAAATCCACTCCATAAAACCGGAAGTGAAGTAATCCAGCTCAACGGACTCCAGAGTTCAAATAACGGGTGGGAAAACACAACAGCGCTTCATCGGAGGCTGCATTGATGATATTACCCAGCAGGGTAATGAAACATCTGTGGAACAACGAACCAGCTTGGTGAGCCAACCAACCACAACATTCACAACCCGAGCTACAAATCTACTCTAAAATCTTAGAGATTCCTGATCAGCCATATGATGGAAAGAGCACCTCTAACATCACTGTCCACAGCTTCAAGCTGTCACACATATATAAAACATTCATGTTGCCACACAACATGGATTCTGAGTGAAGTGTAACAAACACATCATTCATTTTAATATAATTGATTGTGATGTTACTTGTAGAGACCAAAACTTGTTAATAAAAGGAAGCCAGCAGAAAATGAAGCCCTGACAAGAATTTCACATTATAAAACTTTTAATAACTAAAATTAACATAATCAAAGCACTAAGTAACAGGTGAAAGATAATCAAAGACATTTTTCACTTCAGATAGCTGATGCAGCAAGTCTAGCCCTCCTGTAGTTCCAAGTATTTGCATAATTTTCCATACTAATGGGACACCATGTGCAATCTCACAATAGTTCCAAATCGACCTTCACTACGTAGGATATTTCACTTCCCATTCAATTGTTTCAGCCTTTTTTTATTTAAAAAATATATTTTATTCATAAAATGTCTCTTTGTATATATACATTGTCACAAAAGCAGTTCGGTTCTGTAAACTTGCAGAAATACACAAAACACTGGACTTTGACTCTATCCAAAAAAACCAAAGACCTTTCTTACACATACAATACTAATCAAATATTTGAGGCTCTAGGAAGGTCCAATAACTAACAGACCCCTTGAGGCAGATTCGTCAGCAGCTGAAATTCCCAGAAATAATTACTACCACTATTTACAAATTCTCTCTCACTCAGGTTTATAGTACAGGTAGCACAGAATCCCTGGAGCCTGCCTTCTTATATACCCCTCTTATAATAGCAGCAGTGAATCATGTCTAATCCACAATCCCTTTTCCTTCCTGTCTTCAGCTCTCTATCCTTTCTAACTATATAGCACATACATTAACATAGTCACTAATCTATTCACAGAGACCTGCTTTGCTGCAAGAGTTTGTTTGACAAATGCCAAACAGAGAACTGCTCAATTCAGAAAGAACCTTGATTCTTTCCTCTCACACAAATTCTTAATCTCTTTTGAACTACCAAACTAAAATTATAGACTGAAATTCAACACAATTTTTAGGTTTCTATTTACCCTTTGCTCTTAGTTTATCCTCATGGCAATTTCAGGTAACATTGGTTTTTCCCTGGACCTTAGTGTCCCGGTTAGTAAGCCAATCAACCCTCTTTCAGAACTACTTCCCAGTTCTCTTGGTTTTAAGAGGGCCAAGACAGAGAAAAAAATACAGGCTTTTCCCAAAGCATGTGGATAATCACACATCCATCCCTTGAAAGAGAAAAGTCTTACTGAAGTAAAGATCTTTTGACATCCCTTTCAAAATACAACACATTTTAATGTCATAAACATCTTTATAGCCATCTTATTACACACTGCGCCAATAACGATTTTCCTTTGCCATATTATGCAATTATACATTATACACTGATAACACACTAAAGCTTAACTTATACCAAAGCCAACCACTTGTGTCAAATAGCTTTTCAAGTACAATTAGTGTGAGTTCTTAGAGTCCCTCAAGTTTCAAGTAATAAGGCAGTTTCAGCAGCCTTGGCATGCTTTCCCAAAACCACTGTAAGACGGCAACACCTCATTATAAGAAATCCACCCCTTTCCATATGTAAATTAGGAATGAACCCCACAGTCACAAAGCTGTTACCCTTGTCATTTTTTAAAGTAACCTTTTGCAAAGTAACAAGTGAACAATTTTCAAATACGTCCCTGAATAATATGTCTTTGTTCAGTGAGACTCCAGGAGAGAGTTTCATGTTACCTGCCATCATTAGTAATAGTGTTGCTGCTGGATCTCTAAGGAAAACAGTTAACATAGAACATAAAACATAGAACATAGAACATTACAGCGCAGTACAGGCCCTTCGGCCCTCGATGTTGCGCCGACCTGTGAAACCAATCTGAAGCCCATCTAACCTAAACTATTCCATTATCATCCATATGTTTATCCAATGACCATTTAAATGCCCTTAAAGTGGGCGAGTCTACTATTTTTGCAGGCAGGGCATTCCACGCCCTTACTACTCTCTGAGTAAAGAACCTACCTCTGACATCTGTCCTATATCTATCACCCCTCAATTTAAAGCTATGTCCCCTCGTGCTAGCCATCACCATCCGAGGAAAAAGGCTCCCACTGTCCACCCTATCTAATCCTCTGATCATCTTGTATGTCTCTATCAAGTCACCTCTTAACCTTCTTCTCTCTAATGAAAACAGCCTCAAGACCCTCAGCCTTTCCTCATAAGACCTTCCCTCCATACCAGGCAACATCCTGGTAAATCTCCTCTGCACCCTTTCCAATGCTTCCACATCCTTCCTATAATGCGGTGACCAGAACTGTACGCAATACTCCAAGTGCGGCCGCACCAGAGTTTTGTACAGCTGCAACATGACCTCATGGCTCCGAAACTCAATCCCTCTACCAATAAAACCTAACATACTGTACGCCTTCTTAACAACGCTATCAACCTGCCTGTCTCTTGAGATAAACCTGGGGACACTCACGATTAGTCAGAAAACTTTAATAATTTCTTGAATCCTAATTTATGTCATCAGTAAACACAGGAGACCTGTCAGCTTATTATAATCTTTACCTCTAGGCCAGTATTCTGTGGAAGATCACTGTGCAGGTGTACTGATACTTGCTTTTCCATGTACAGTATTCAGCCTTTGCCTGTCCATTGTAACAAATGAGTTCCACCAAATCAAAGTTAAAACCATCCAGACTTTCTTTTTTACAAACTTGAGGAGTATCTGTGTCTTTACCCTTTGTCATCTCTCTCAGCATTCTTTTCACTATCAAAATCCTCTCTCTTCAGTTTCTTTGTTAGCTTCCAAACTGGGGCTTATCACTAAAATGTTTGAGTCAATTTGTAATCACCTGTCATTTCTGCAAACCTGTTCTTCTAGGTGGGATCTTAATCCATAACAGACAATAATTTTATGTTTGCACAAAAAAATTTTCCAAGGTTCTCAAAGTCTTGTCCAGCCATCATCAATCTGGACCACCTATCATCACTACTTTCTCTTCTCTCGAAAGTTCTACAAAGGTTTATTTGGGTTTCTTTTCAAATATTTAAATTTCTATCTGTATGCTTCTGGAACTAAGTTTTAGGTACTGAGAACAGCATTCTTTACTCTGTCATAACCACCTGATTTCTGTTCTGAAAGGGATGGATAGACTTCCAAAACTTTAATCACAAAGATGTTCTGTAGGAGCTCAATGATCTTCTGACCATTTCAGTTTTGTGGCAATTTTATGAAATGATACAAAATTCATTTCTACTACTACTTCATTCAATTTTAGTACCAAGCAAATATTCTTTTACCAATCAGAAGTACAAGGTGTTGTTTCTAAACCATCCACACCCATAAGCAGAAACTTACTTATGTTGCTGGGATGTCATTTTTACTACTGAACATATTTTCAACTGTGCATGTTTAGGTCAAGGCAATGCCCTCACTCAGATTGTGTTCAGCATGGGCCATGTTGAAATTTTGTAGAAGGACAGCAGTTGCCATTTTGATGCTTTACATCATCTATCACCCTGAAATGGGCACAATTTTGCCACTTATGTTTAAGTTGTTTGAATAGAAACAGAAGTAAGAAATGAGAAAATATGATGTTATGTAACTTTTTAATTTGTATGTTTCTTTTCCTTGTCTTTCGAAAGGAACGTCTGTTACTGTCGTTGCTTCCTGCACATATTGCCATGGAGATGAAGGCTGAAATCATTCAGCGATTACAAGGACCAAAATCTGGTCATTGCCAGCTAGAAAATACAAATAACTTTCACAATTTGTATGTGAAGAGGCACACAAATGTGAGGTACTTTCATTTTTTCTTAAACATATGAAAATAGTACAAGAAAAACATCTTGACAATCTTGTAGTATGTTTTAAAAAGAAACACTTTGTAAAGTTATTTATTCATTTCAGTTGCTGATGATTATTTTTCATATGGGTTTTATGTCTTTACTTCCATGCATTAATTCATATATCTTGAAAACAGCAAACTATTATATCACTGTTCAAATTATTATCAGGATTAAAATAATGATATGCAGAATATATTTTTGAGTTGTTCTTTTGGGAGTTGGCTGGTCCATTTATTTCAGCTTTGGTTATGGTTCATGAGCCAGATGTTTGGATATCAGTTTCAGTCTCTTTAAAGTTTGAGGTAAGATTTGACTTTAATAAAATGGCAGGTCTGGAATTTTTGTACAAGTTTTATACAAGTGCCTTACCATAAGACGTTCTTGTATGTTTCTTTGGCAGTTCAACAATATGGTCCTAGGCTTTCTCCCATTTTCTAGCCTCGAATTTTGTCTTTTCCTTCATTTTCACAATTTGAATTCCTCAAGGGCCCAAAAATTCCAGTCAGCATTGGAGAGGGTTGCCAAACACTGATCGCAATTTACACTGAGCACTTATCAATGTGTGTTGGGGTCATTTCACCTTGCAATGCCAAATCTAGCAGAGATTCAGGGATGAATGCTATCAGGGGGCACACTGTAGGATGCAATTCAGGTGAAGTCATGTCCCATTTTCTCACAGGAAGACACTGATATTATGGTCTGTCTTCAGTTCATGGGCTTGTATTGTTTTAAACAGAGTTGTCAATCTCTGAAAGAGCACAACCCCACCCCTGAAAATACTGTTACCCCCTTCAACTTCATGACAGTGTTCACCCTCTATTTCACACCCTGACAGTGTTTGCCACTCCTCTCTCTTACCTCAACAATATTCAAATCCCTCTCTTATCCTGATGATATTCACTCCACTTCTTTTACCCAAAAGTATTCACCGTGCCTCGCCTCGCTCACCCGAGGCAAACAGGAAAGTGCTCAGCCCAGCCTTCCCCTTCCCACACCTGCACCATCTGCGCTAACTCTTCTGCAGCACCTGGAGAGGAGCCAGGGATTCTAGAAAGTGAGTCACGAGGCGGAGTGTGGGTGGAGCTGAGCAGGGGTGGGGTCAGGTGCAGTGTTGAGCATTATCCATGATATGGGACAGGGAGAGCACAATCTGGTGCAGCAAAGAGGACTGGGGAGAGGAGAGCACTAGTGCTGCTGTGTGAATGCTGTATGTGGTGTTGGGGGAGGAGCAGGTGGCCACTGTCTATGGTATGGGTGGAGAGGGAGCTTTAAGCACAGTCCAGAGACTAGATGGTAAGAACTATCAGCACATGAGGGTAAGCACTGCTTTGGGCGGTGGAGTGCTTTGACAGTAGCTGATTTGCCTAATACCCTGAGCTGGCTTTACACATACAATACAAAGCTCTCAGTAAATCTGCATAAAAACCAGAGTGTGTATTGGGCAAATAGCTCACGTCTGCATGGTTCTGGCCGTGATGTTGGACTGGTCCATGAAGGATGAAACCAGCAACTAGAAGTTCAAAGTTCTTAAGTTCATTCCTCAGGGTCTTACAACATATTACCGACCTAAATTAAGTCGGAAGTCACTCCTTTCAATCACCATTGCAAACCCCATTGATCCTAATGTTCTGGCAGTGAAAATCACCATCAGATTGCAGCCCTCACTCCCATTATTTTCAGCAACAATCAGGATCAATGTTGTTGGTCAGGCCTTTCAGCATCTTCAGAAATGCAGAACATGCCTGATATTGGAGTTCTGCTCCATGGCACAGTACCATCAGGGAAAGACAAGCTACGCTCCCTTTTCATGGCACTAAGTGCTGTATTCTGGAGAATTTTCATTCATTAACACACTCAAAATCTTTGGGCCCTTTAAACAGTTTTGTGTATTTTTCCATAAATGAGTGTGAGTGGGGCAAGCCCAAAAGGTTACAGGGTGGGCTGGGTGGAAGATAGATTGTTTGCCAACTGGATATATAATGTGGAGAGTGGTGGATGGGTAGGGTGGCAGTTCAGGATGGTACCTGATTACCATCCTTTCAAGAGCAATTAAAGATGGGCAATAAATGCTTCCCTTGCCTATGGTTTTCACATTTCCAAAATATTCAAATAAACTCTATATTCATCGGTTGTCAACAATGGAGATGTACAGATTGAAATATTTATGATGTAAAAAGCCAGCATGACATTCAGCTAACCCCCACTGTTTGTGTGTCTGCTTTTTGTGAATTTGCTTATTTGCGCAAAATTTGCCATACAACTTCTCGCCCGCTGTGAGTTCAGTCTTTGTTTTGTCGCACTTTTAAAACAGAGGAAAGTTTGTTTCCTAGCACAGAAAATATGCACTGCAAATATGCAGTCTGCAATGTTCTCTGTTTGTGAAAATGACTGTTTACAAGGTTTACGAGGAATGTGATTCTGGCAAATTACAGAACTTTACTGTAAATATAGTTTGCATATATCAGAGGGGACTGATAACAGTGAATTGACACCTTAATACTGTAAGTAAGAACAGTAACTCCTATGATTGTATGATTAACACAGCAAGTATTTACAGGGATAGTAGGAACTGCAGATGCTGGAGAATCTGAGATAACAAGGTGTAGAGCTGGATGAACACAGCTGGCCAAGCAGCATCAGAGGAGCAGGAAAGGTGATGTTTCGGGCCTAGACTCTTCAGTTTAGAATATTAATTTGATTTTATTATTGTCACGTGTATCTAGGTACAGTGAAAAGTGATTTCTCCCGTGCTTTATAGGCAGACTGTGCTATGCAATTACATCAGGGTATCAGAACAGAGTGCAGGATACAATGTTACAGCTGTTGGGAAGGTGCTGAGGGTGTTTAATATTAACATTAAAGAGGTCCATTCAAAAGTCTGACAACAGCGGCGAAGAAGCTGTTGTTGAATCTTTTTATACATGAATGCAAACTGTATACTGTATTCCAAGTTTGTGAAATGGACAAGATTGGTTTATTCTGAAAAGTTCACAACATAATAAACAATTGTGGAAAGGTAAAACTGCCCCCAGCAATAATAAAGAAATTTTCTTGCAATGGTAAATATCATTCATAAAAAGAGGACTACATTTTCCTACAGGTAGCAATGTTAAAAGTCAGTATTCCACTTTGTGGAAAATAGAATTAGATTTTCTGCTACAACATAAATTTCTTCTGATGCCCCTTTATGTTAATTTGCAATTAAATTTGTTTTGGAAAATAGATTATTATAAAGCATGATCAATGAAATATTATCCTGCTCTTTTTCAAAGTTTTGGCAAAGATCTGCAGCTCAGGTTGTGGGTGAGGTTGTTGACTTACTCGCCGAGGAGGCTTGTTCTCGTTCAGACGTTTTGTCACCATGCTAGGTGACATCATTAGTGAAGCCTCCGATGAAGTGATGTTATTCTACATGGTATTTTGTAAACCACGTTGGTTCTGTATATTGTGGGAATGGGGTCTTTAATCCTTGTAAGTGTTTGTCGTATCGTAACAAGAATTAAAGACCCCATTCCCACATGCAGAACTAACGTGGTTTACAAAATACCATGCAATGACTGCCACAAACATTACATCGGACAGACAGGAAGGAAACTAGCCATCAGAATACATGAACATCAGCTAGCAGCAAAGCGGCACAACAAACTCTCCTTAATATCAGTGCACTCAGGCAGTGAAGGCCATCAGTTTAACTGGGACAAGGTAACCATAGTAGCCCAAGTCAAACACAGACACGCACGGGAATTCCTAGAGGCATGGTTCTCCACCCGTAATGTTATCAACAAACACATAGAATTGGACCCCATACACAAACCCATACAAATCAAAAACGGAAATGACACTACTCACTACAACGGACCAAACAGTATAAATTCCAAGCGGAGTGGAATAACATCACTTCATCGGAGGCTCCACTGATGATGTCACCTAGCATGGTGACGAAACGTCTGAACAAGAACAAGCCAGCTCGGCAAGCAAGTCAACAACCTCATCCTGTTCTTTTGTTAACATGGTAATATATCTTTTGGGATTGCATACTATTGATATAACACAGCGCATCATCTGACTTGTGATAAAGAATGTGTAAGGTTTTCTTTGAAGGCAAACATGCAGGTTCAGTGGCTGGTAAAGAAAGCAAATAGTATATTGGCCTTCATAGTAAGAGGATTCAAGTACAGGTGCAGAGAGGTCTTCCTGCAATTATTGTAGGACTTTAGTGTGACAACACTTAAAGTACTATGTGCAGTTTTGGTCTCCTTATCTGAAGAAGGTTGTTCTTGCTATAGGGTACATACAACAAACGTTTACTGGACTGATTTCTGGGTTGGTAGGACTGCCGTATGAGGAGAGTTTGAATTGTCTAGAATTATATTCATTGACGTTCTGAAGCGTAGGCGGAGATCCTGTAGAAACTTATAATATCCTAACAGGACCAAGAGAGGGTAGACGCAGGAAGGATGTTCCCAGCGGCAGAAGAGTTCAGAACCAGGGGTCACAGTCTAAGGATACGGGTTAGGCCATTTAGGACTGAGAAGATGACATGTTCTTTTACCCAGAGAGTGGTGAGCCTGTGGAATTCGCTACCACAGAAAGCAGTCGAGCCAAAGCATTATATGATTTCGAGAAGGAGTTGGATATAGCACCTGGGACTAAAGGGATCAAAGGATATGGGGGAAAAGCAGGAAGACGCTATTGAGTTGGATGATCAGCCATGATCATAATGAATGGCGGAGCAGGCTCGAAGGGCCAATTGGCTTACTTCTGCTCCTATTTTGTATGTTTCTATTTTTTGGGTTAAATTTAACTTTAATTGTAAGACCTAAATCATTTATAGTTATGCACTGAGTTGAAAGAGCTAACCTATAATTTTATTTATTTTGATTAGTGACAAGATCCGTTCCAGGTATCATTGCGTTTTCAATAGAGTTCTTGTGGTAAAGTGTTAATGTCCCTACCTCTGAGCCATGAGTCCTTGGTTCAAATCCTAATTGCTCTAGATGTGTGCAAAACACATCTGAACAGATTGATTAAAAATATCTCAATATGTTTTCCTAAGTTTCACAGAAATTGATTGGTTACCACCATCGAGATCAAGGTCTTAGACACTCAGTATCTGCTGAATGTGTGCTCCATCCCTCTAGCCATAGGTACTGAGCATCAATGGCAAGGCGAGAGTGAGACGGGGAACCTGACTTTCACTCCAGATACTTCTTCCTCTCATGGAGACAGGCTCGTGCCAGCAGGCACCATAGGAGGAAGGGCCACAAAAAATTCCTCTCAGGACCCTCCAGAGGTGCCTGGCCTTGCCAGCTTCCCTTTGCTTGTCTTTCCAACATGTGCAGAAGTCCAAGCTAAGGTATGTGAGCCTGCATCTTGCTGGATACTCTCAGCAGGTAGAGGTCCTTCAGGCCCAAGTTGCTCTGAGAATGTCAGGCAAGTCTTCCAAAACAACAGGACCAACTACAGACCAGGTCAGTCCTGCCTTAGACACAATGGGAGGAAGAAGAAAACAAATTTACTGAGGCCGCATTGGTAGCATGGGTGACACATCATTGTATATACTCTTGCACCTGTAAATATATGTTCACTTACACTTTTAAAGCATCCACTCTCAAGTCTTTGCCACTGTTGGACCTGGTGAAGTTGCACCCATTTGAGAAATAAGTAGCCTCTTCAGACATCCCAAGGATGAAAGAAGTTGTAATGACCAAGCATGAGACGATAGGAGCAGAATTGGCCATATGGTCCATTGAGTCCACTATACCATTCACTGAGATTGTAGCTGATCTGATAATCCTCACCTCCACTTTCCTGATTTCATAAGTAGGAAATAAGCATTTCTCATCTCTGACAAATAACTGACCACAAATAACAGACATCACAGATCCTTGAACTGTGACGTTGCTTACAGCAACCTCGGCATGTAGAGACATAGAGTCGGAAACAGACTCTTCAGCCCAACTCGTTCATGCCGACCAGATATCATATATAAATCTAGTCACATTTGCCAGCATTTGGCCCATATCCCTCTAAACCTTTCCTATTAATGTACCCATCCACTTGCCTTTTAAATGTTGTAATCGTACCAGCCTCCACCACTTCCTATGGCAGCCCATTCCATATACACACCAACCTTTGCATGCAAAAGTGGTCCTTTAAGTCCCTTTTATATCTTTCTTTCCTTACTTATCTTACACCTATACCCTCTAGTTTTGGACTTCCCCATCCAGAGAAAAGACCTTGCCTGTTTACCCTCTCCATGGCCCTCATGATTTTATAAACCTCTGTACGGTCACCGCTCAGCCTCCAATGCTCCAGGGAAAATAGCCCCAGCCTATTCAGCCTCTCCTTATAGCTCAAAGCCTCCAACCCTAGCAACATCCTAATAAATCTTTTCTGAACCATTTCTAGTTTCACAACATCCTTCTTATAGGTGGGAGACTAGAATTGCACACAATTCTCCAAAAGTGGCCAAACCAATGTCCTGTACAGCCACAACATGACCTCCCAACTCCTATATTCACTACACTGACCAGTAAAGGTAAGCATACCAAATGCCACCTTCACTAACCTGTTAACCTGCGACTCCACTTTCAAGGAACTATGATCCTGCACTCCAAGGTCTCTTTGTTCAGCAACACTCCCAAGGACCTTGCCATTAAGTGTATAAAAGTCCTGCCATGATTTGCCTTTCCAAAATGCACCACCTCACATTTATCTAAATTAAACTCCATCTGCCACTCCTCGGCCCATTGGCTCATCTGACCAACATCCCGCCATACTCTGACGTAACCTTCTTCGCTGTCCACTGCACCTCCAATTTTGGTGTCATCAGCAAACTTACTAACCGTACCTCCTATATTCACATCCAAATCATTTATATAAATGACATATCACTTGAATGTAGACAATAGTGTGGCCAAATGCACTCGACAAGGAATGGGGTGGGGTTGCCCTGTACAAATCATCTATACTTACACCCATCTTGTGAGTAACTACATGGAATCCAGTGATGATTCCACACATTGCTGGAGGTAAAACATCACTTTATCAGCTTTTTAAAGAAAGGCACTTCAATTCAAGTCAGGATGGTGAATGATAGGAAGTTCATGTTTCAATTCTTGCTTTTAGTGCAGTGGTCTAGAATGAGAAGCTGCACAAATCATAACTTCTGTCATGTTAAAGGCTGTCCTTGGAATGCTCAAGCATTTCAGGACAATTTGGCAGCGTACGTGAACTTTGAAACATTGAGAGCTAACTTATGATGAGGGTGAAAAGGAGGTGTTTCAAGATTGCTGCCAACCTCCTGCCTATCATGATAGACTTCACTGCACCACTCTTGGATATGATCAATTTTCTGAAGTTTTAAGAACAACCTAACCTTAGTGCCATGCGATTTTAGTACCCGCACTGACTGCTGCTTTCTCCATTATGGTGAGTAGCACTTGTAAAGTATAAATACTTGAAATTGGGACCACCTGAAGGTATTACTCGTACTATCAAATAGATGAGAAAGCATTTGTTCAGCAACAGAAAAGTTCAAGGACTTCACCAATAATCTGATTCATGTATACTTTGCTGATTGCTTTATAACCAATACGCAATGAAAAGATGTCCATTCTCAGCTCATCTTGAAAGTGGGTTCCACTGAAGTTCTTTCTGGCTTCTCACCTTTGACAGCGTACAACTTTATTATGCTGTCTTGGATGTCCTCCTAGCCAATGTTTCAGTCCTTATCCTCATCTATAAGCTCAGAGAATTGCTGTCAGTCCCCCATTTCCTCTGAATCCAGGACATTCATCTCTCTTTCCAGTCTTTTGGCTGCAGGTGTGAAGGGCACAGCATGACACAGTGATGGCCTCTCTGAAATAGTCCAAGCATCAAAGCCCTGTCTTTAGGAGGCCAATAGTCTGTTTCACTCACAATGGCCTTGGTGGAAGAACGGGCAGCTTTGTATCTCTATTGTGCATCAGTCTTAGTGTAAAGGTGTCATCAGCCATGTTTCGAAGGGATAACTCCGTTCTCTGTGTAAGGCCTAGGGAGGCAGGAACTTGTGACTTCTCTGGCATGATTACATCATAGCAACATCCAAGATATGTGGCACACACCTCCAAAATCTGGCACCGATGGTTGCAGATAAGCTGGACATTGACTGAGTCTGAATTCTGAAAAGAGCGATGGGGTGCACTTAAAGCAACATGGGTGCCAAGTTCAGTGCCCTGTCCCTTGCCAGCGATTTTGGAAAACCTCATAGCTGCAATTGCTCAACTGTTTTCATCACAAGGAAAGGATATTAACTGGTGTAATGTGTAGAAAATGGTATCAGTGATATCATGGATGCAGTTGTGGGATGAGGATTGGAATTTACCACACAGGAATCCAGTTGCACCTTGAAATGAGCTGCTGGCATAAAAATTCAATGCACTGTAACTTTAGCAGTTACTGAAATGAGATGTCCTCCCATTCCCTTCTAGTACAAGCCTTACTCCAGCAGATGACACAGTTTTGTGATGATGATCACAAACATCCATACTATGTCTGCACTGCTTTTTTGACAGCTTTTGAAAATCACAGTGAGATTGATAGATGTCATTCTCTTCTGCTCGCTGAATAGACTTAGCGGCCTGGACTCTTTTTGAATTGAATCGAATTAGCTTCATTGTCACACGTACTCGAGTACAGTGAAAAGATTATAAGTCGCCACTTACAGCACCATCTTAGGTTCAAAGGTTCTAGGTACAATCCTTAGTTACAGAATAGAGAAATGAAGAAAATAAGTCATATTACAGCTATACACGGTATAACCACAGGTCAGAAATACAGGAAGCAAAGTTAAAAAAACAAACAACAGTCTCTCTCCAAATGCTGTCTGCAGTAGACCAGCAGGGGGGGCTTCCACGTGGTCAGACTGCTGTCTGCCACCACATTCCACACTGGGCCACTGATCGCTGGCATCCCTGCTTTGAGTCGCTGGTCACTGGCATCCGGCTTTAGGTCGCTGATCACAGGCATCCCTGCTCTGGCTGCTAGTGTCTCCGCTGACCAATAGGAGACCGGGGCTGAGTGTCCGAGGTTGAGAGTAGAGAGGAGAGAGGGAGAAAAGAAAGAAAGAGAAAGAAGAAAAAGAACGGTGGAGCAGAGGAGCTCAGGCTGGAGTGTAATACTTTGCCGCCATCTTACCTCCTTAGCATTCTTTGCTGACGAATGCCACAGGCTAACCAATCAATAGGCAATTAGACACACAATATAATTTCATGATGAGATAGTAGGAACTGCCGATGCTGGAGTTTGAGATAACTAGGTGTGGAGCTGGAGGAACACAGCAGGCCAGGCAGCATCAGAAGAGCAGGAAAGCTGACATTTTGGGTCTGGACCCTTCTTCAGAAATGGGGGAGGGGAAGGGGGCTCTGAAATAAATTGGGGGAGCGGTGATAGAAGGTGGATAGTGGAGCAGATAGGTGGAGAGAAGACGGACAGGTCAAGGAGGCGGGGATGAAGCTAGTAAAGGTGAGTGTAGGTAGGGAGTGGGGATGGGGGTTGGTCAGTGAGGAGGGAGGGGCTGGTAGGTGGGAGAGAAGACGGACAGGTCAGGGAGGCGGGGATGAGAGGGGGTGCTGGTCTTGGGATGAGGTCGGGGGTGGGAAGATTTTGAAGCTCGTAAAGTCCACATTGAGACCATTGGTTGTAGGGTTCCAAGGCAGAATATGAGGTGCTGTTCCTCCAGTTTTCAGGTGGCATTGTTGTGACACTGGAGGAGGCCCAGGATGGACATGTTGTCCAGGGAGTGGGATTGGGAGTTGAAGTGGATCGTGATTGGGAGGTGTTGTCGTTAATTGCGAACCGAGTGTAGGTGTTCCACAAAGCGGGCTCCGAGCCTCCGCTTGGTCTCCCTGATGTAGAGGAAGCCACAACGGGAACAGCGGATACAATAGACCACATTAGCGGATGTGAATTAGATTAGGTGAACGTCTGGTTAATGTGGAAAGTTTTCTTGGGGCCTGGGATGGAGGTGAGGGGGGAGGTGTAGGGGCAGGTGTAGCACCTCCTGTGGTTGCAGGGAAAGGTGCCGGGGGTGGTGGGGCTAGTGGGGTGTGTGGAGCAGATGAGGGAGTCGCAGAGAGAGCGGTCCCTCCGGAAGGCAGATAAGTGTGGGCAGGGAAATATATCCTTCGTAGTGGGGTCAGATTGCAGGTGGCGCAAGTGGCGGAGAATAATACGTTGAATCCGGTGGTCAATGGGGTGATACATGAGGACAAGGGGCATTCTGTCTTTGTTTTAATTGCGGGGAGGGGCTGTGAGGGCTGAGGTGCGGGAAACGCAAGAGGGGCGGTCGAGGCATTTTTGACCACTGTGGGAGAGAAACTGCGGTCCTTGAAAAATTTCATGATAGCAGCTTGCTGAGGCCACAATTTTTAATGTTCATTCTTTTGAACATAATGATGTGCTAACAAATTGCAATTTTAAAGCAGATGGATGGCATTACTAAATCAGTGGAAGCATGATAAATGTAAGCAGGGCCTCATATTCAAAGAATTATACTCCAACACTGAAGAGAAAAACAGCAACTTTCCTGACCCGAAACGTCAGTTTTCCTGTTCCTCTGATATTGCTTGGCCTGCTGTGTTCCTCCAGCTCCACACTTTGTTATCTTATAACTTTCTCCATCCAGTCTGTATGCAATGGCAGCCATCTGGCTTGTTATTGGGAAGTTGAGTTTGGAGCAAAATTTGCAAGATTTCAGCATTGTGTCCTCAAGTGATTTGCAGGCTTTGCCTTTGATGCAAGATCCCCTCCTCCCTCTAATTCCTCATGTTCCGTTTTGTTTTGCTGGCACTTTGTCTTTGATGATCTTTTAGCTCCTACTGTTTCTGTTCATCCCATTTATGTAATCTTTAATGACACTAATCTAACCCCTGACTCCATCAATTTGTAAGTTGTCATGATCTTGTTGACCATACATTCTCCACATACATTGAGGCCAGAATGATTGTCCTTTGTTAAAGAAAAAACCCTGCCAATATTTCCTGTGCCTCCTGTGCTCTATAAGAGCCCACCCCTCTATCTTGAATTTCCCTCTTTCACTATAATCATTCCTCGGTGAGCCAGTCCAATGAACCCAATTCAGATTTAAGATTTCTGCTTTCCCCAGGACTGAACCCAGAAAAGCCTCTGATTTTTAATAGTTAAACCACTGGACTGATAATAGCCGAGCCCTGATGTCTCCACAGAATGCCTGCTTGTGCTAAAAAGGAGGCAGGCAGAGTTGCACAACAATTAAATGAATTGAGCTAACAAGGAGATGCAATTCCACAGAAATAAGGTGATTACAGCTCATTAGTGAGACTCAGAACTCACGTTTAAAATCTACAGGGAAAATCAGAAAAGCTTCTCATCTCAAAACATAAGATTACCAAGTAAGTTACTAAAC
Organism: Rhincodon typus; assembly: GCF_021869965.1. Lineage (NCBI taxonomy): Eukaryota > Metazoa > Chordata > Chondrichthyes > Orectolobiformes > Rhincodontidae > Rhincodon > Rhincodon typus. The sequence continues at coordinate 100,694,002 of NC_063333.1, read as the reverse complement.
TAAGTTTTACTTCAGCTTGAGCCATAAAAGTAACTATAAATCCTTGCTTTTTCTTCTAGGCCAAATGACTATTCTTCTTTACAAGAAGTGTTTTACAATTAGCCTCAATTAAACAGAATTTATAAATTCCTTACTTGCTTAATCATATCGTATTATTAATTATTGAAAAATAAACCAATCCTACAAATGTTTCGACTTTATGATCTTTCAACAGCTGAAGTAAACTTCGGCCAAAAACATGAAAATGTTTTGAGATAAGAAGCTTTTACTTAAAGACAGAGCTATGTTTTAAAATGATCTGGTATTGTAACTAACTGGACAAAACTTTCCACTCCTTTGAGTGGCATGGTCAATGGAGAGAAAGTTGGGAAAATACAAAGGAGTTGGAGGAATCAGATAATTGAAGTCATAGAGATGTTATATGTATTGCCTTTAATGTAGTAAAATGTCCCATGGTGCTCCACAGGAGAGTTATAAAGCAAAATATGACATTAAACCAACACAAGGAGATGTTGCGAAAATATGCTCAGTGTCAGAGACTGGATATACAGCTAAATATATATTAGAAAGGCCACAGCATACAATGCCACCATCAGAAGACTGTGCTTCACCAGCACAGATAGGCACACATTATTGGACTCTGTTGCACATGTAAAATTGATTGCACGGTATGCCTTTTTCTCATTCATTCAAAAGACATTGCTGGCTAGGCCAGTATTTTTTATCCATTCTTAAATATTCTTGAGAATGTAGTGGTGACCTGTTGCAGTCCATGTCATGTAGTCACACTCAAAGTGCTTTTAGGGAAGGAAGAACAGGATATTGACTCCAATTAGTAAAAGAACAATGATATAGTTTCAAGTCAGGATGATGTGTGGTTTAGTGGGAAACTTGCAGGTGGTGCAGATATGAGTCTGAGACGAGTGTGAAGCAAGTCAGCATCACTGTGAAGCAGACTAGGTAAAGTGCGCAACAAGTCAGCATCACTGCAAAGCAGTGGGATGACGACCTATGTTAGAAGGTCACTGGCGGCAGGAGACTGAAAGCCATTGACAGACAGCCCCTTCAAGCTGTTTCTATCTGTCAGAGTCAAAGTCATAGAAGTCTTCAGCACAGACAATGGCCCTTCGGTTCATTGAGACTGCGCCGGTCAAAAAACAAGCACGTAATTGTTCTAAAACTAAAATGTGCCATCATGGAAAAACAGGTAGATGGTTGGTGGGTTCTTCTTCCATGTCTGTTTTGATTGGTTGTGTGGCAGGCGATAGAAAGTAGGTAGAATGGCTAAGTACTCAAATTGGCAGGGACTAGTGGTGTCCCACAAGGATCTGTGTTAGGGCCTCAGTTATTCACATTATTTATTAACGACTTGGATAATGGCATAGAAAATCACATATCCAAATGTTCTGATGACACAAAATTAGGTGGCATTGTAGACAGTGTAGATGATAACATAAAATTACAAAGTGACATTGATAGAATGGTGAATGGGGAAAACAGTAGTAGATGGAGTTCAATGTAAACAAGTGTGAGGTTATCCATTTTGGACCTAAAAAGGAAAGATTGGGATATTTTCTAGATGATATGAAGTTAAATATAGTGGATGTCCAAAGTGACTTGTGGGATCAGGTGTATAGATCTTTAAGATGTCCCAAACAGGTGCAGAAAATAATCAAGAAAGCTAATGATATGCTGACCTCTTTATCTAGAGGAGTGATGTGCTGAGAAGATCTGGGTACAATGTAAGTTTACAAGAATGATACCTGAACTTCAGGGGTTAAGTTATCAGGAGAGTTTACACAAATTAGGCCTGTTTTCTCAAGAATTTGGAGGGTTAAGTGGTGTTCTGATTGAAGACTTCAAGACATTAACAGGAGAAGACAGGACAGATAAAGATAAACTATTTCCACTGGTTGGAGATTCTAGAACTAGGAGTCCGTAGTCTAGAAATTAGGGCCAGACCATTCAGGAGAGATGCCAGAAAGCACTTCTACACAAAAAAAGTAGAGGTTTCGAACTCTGTTCCACACATGGCAATTATTGCTATATCAGTTGTTAATTTTAAATCTGAGTCAGACAAACTTTTATTAAGCAAAGGTATCAAGTATATCTATCAAAGACAGGTATATGGAGTTAGGCCACAGATCAGACATGATACAATTGAGTGGCAGAACAGGTTCAAGGGTAACTATTTTATTTATCTATATTAAGTGCTCTTTAGGTATACGTTTTCCCAAACTTGGATGCCCTAATGAGGCTATTTTACAAAGTCCCTTATACTGAGCATTACCAGCTGATCAGTTTAACAAACTTCTACGATGCTCTCGTTTCCTGCTCTGTTTTTATACTAAGCATGCACTGGCTGCCAGCAGCTGAGGTGGAGCACACCCAGAAGGTTAGGGAAGGAAAGGCAAATGACAGCATCCTCCCTCACTTCACTGAAACTTCACACTTACCAAACTCCATCATGCTCAGTGCCAGCTGAGCTTGGTGCACTCTGAATACTAACCACTGTGCCCCATAAGCTCTCCTCATGTCAACTGATATAATCTAAATAAATCTTCATGAGAAAATGCAGGCTGTAAAGGATGTTTCCCCCAATAATAAATTACAAGTCACTAGATATGCACCTAAGATGGCAACTGTCTAAATCATCGTGTTGAGCTCTAGCTATACTATGTAACTTCGGATGTAGATTCACTGCATAGTTAATCTACTGCGGTGATCCATCAGGTAACTGTCATCTACATTGGAATAATGAATGGTCAACGGAAAATATGGGCAATTGTGACTTTGTTGGTCACAATTGATTTAGATCCAAAAGAAGATTGAATATCTGAGCATTGAACTAAAGACAAGGTCATTTTTACTTTTTTACTTTCAGATGTGATATCCTAATTTAAGAAGCTTTGATGTGTTGATTATCAGTTGTTGACATTGTTTCCCATGGCATTGGCACAGGCTGGAGATTGCCAGCCTCTGATCGACTGGCACGTTTTGCAGGTGTGTTAGAGGGGAAGGATCCCTGTTCCTGGAGCCCTAATTCACGAGGAAGACAGTAACAGCTAGACAAGCAGCTGAGGTGGCTGATGATTTTGAAAGTCTAGGTGCCTTCCAAGGCTAGTTACTGGGGGACAAATTCTACCCACTCTGACCATGATTCATGACACCATATGCAACCCTCTGAATGAGGCAGAGAGCATGTTTAATGCCGCATATGATTCAACGTGGGCTGTGGTGGAACAGTATGTAGGGCTCTTAAAGATTCTGCTGCTGGACTAGTCTGGGGAGGTGTGGGAGACCCTTTGGTATAGTCCAGACAGAATGTGCCACATTACCCTGTCATGCTGTGCCCTGTACAATTGGAGCAGGCAATGAGGCAATGCCCTAAATGCAAAGGAACTGGTGGAATATGCCCGCCTTCTGAGAAGGAGGATGAGGACATTGGGGAGGAGGAATGTGACATTGTCTAGCTGCAATGTGTTCTACAAACCAGTTAAAACGTCATCAACATCCACTTCCTATTGAAGACAACTGGGTGAATCCGACAAACGTCGTCCAACAATTTTTGGTCATGATGCCAAAATCTGGTTGGCATTATGAAGGCAAAGTCCAGCTTTCTCTGGTTTCATTTCTGTTCCCTTTTCCTTTCTGTAAGTAAAAGCTCACATTTGTGTTTGTGTCATTTGTACAATTGTTTGCTTGTATGTAATGTTTCCCTGTGAACAATGACAAAGTGCAGGTCTACAGTGGGCATTAGGGAAAAAGTAACATTGACTTAAAGTGTATTCAGACAGGATGTAGCTACGGACAAGTAAAGTGTGTGGCATGCTGTTTAAACACTGATGAGGCTGAGAGGATGGGATTGTAAGTGCAAAGGAGAGTCAGTGATGCTGGCTTCTGTGGGCTGTGTAGCTTTATGGCTGCTGTGCTGTTACATTGCAAGTGAGGGGCTATGCTGGATTACCGATATTATCTGGGTGAACAGCGACATTTCAAACATGGCATGGATGGAAGGGACACAGTGTTTTGGCAGATATCCTGTGATTAAGTTATTGTGGGGACAGCATGTGGTACGACAGGGTGAAAATCTACTGTGGGCAATGCTATAGAGGCAGGGAAGGCATTACTCTGGATAGTTTGGTAAGATGTGGCAGGAAATCTTCCTAGGCCTCACTATGAAAAAAACTTAATGTATCGCTGACTTAGCCAAAAAAAATGCAAGATTCAACCCTAAACATTTTATTGAAACATCAAAACAGTCAATTTATTTCTCTTGATTACTTTTATCTAGAATAAAAGACCCCGTGAACAGGTCATTTCAAAAAACTCAAAAGTAACACACTTATTATGGGTATAACTTATTCTTACAATAAGTTGAAAAACTGATTATCAACGAAGCTATTTGAAAACACTCAAAGGTGCCTTGTCCGAGTGTTTATGTTGCTTTTTGACATTTTGGAAGCCTCGATGTGGCAAAACCACAGCTACTAGATCCAACGGAGGACTGTCTAGGGACATCTGGGGCCCAGGGCAATTCACCAAACATAGATGTTCTAACAAACTCCACACTGCAATGGGAAATTTTGAGCCTGGCGGGTCGCTCTGGTTAGTTTGCCAAGGCCAAGAACATCATTTTATTTACATTTATGCATAGTAAAACTACTGTACAATACCATCACAACTAAACTATCTTACCCACTACCTTTAAACATAACTTGTGTTGGTGCCCACATAAAAGTGGCCTTTTTTGCCCACCACACCTTGACACGGGGGTGGGTGAGAGACATTCTCAGCTTGCACTGGGCAGCATTATGTCATCTTCATCTGTTGCTGAAGATCTGAAGAAGCTCCAGCATCAGGGAGATAGTCAGCCTAGACACATCTTGGGCAAAGGACTTGTATCTCTGTATGCCCAAAAAACGCATAAAAATATTGTTACTTCCAAACCACTTGCCTTGCGCTGCCACGACAAATCCAAAGAACAAGGGTTCGGTTACATCTGTCAGGTCTTCGATTTCTCTTCTCAAGTGTTCGTACTACTTGGTCATCTCTGCCCCTTAGTCATCTTTGAAGTGAACCATCACATCCACCACGGCAATTCTTCAATCCTTCTTGAAGATGAGATCGTATTTCCAAAGGTTTCCATCGTTGTCCTAGATCCAAGGTTCCACATAGGTTGCCCATCCATATCTGCTGATAAACTGGTGGAGCTTCTCTGCAATCTTTGGCACTTGATTCTGGCATTCTTCATGAAGGGACAAATTCTGGAAATGTCGCATCTCCAGCAATCCTTTGATAAGTATGGTCTGCCTCTAGTAAGCGTTGTTCAGGTTGGATAAAGGTTGCAGCTTGGCAGAAGACTGATGAACCTTGATAATTTTGTATGAAATGATGTCTTTGTCCATGAGTTGGACACAATATCATTCTTATGATACTGTATACCGACTTGACTTTTCGGGTTAGACCACTTTTCTAGGTCCCAGTCACACCAAGCCATGTAGTCAATAGTGTCTGACTGCATGTTGTTGGATTGGTGGATCCAGGGTTGTCTCCAATTCTGCCAATGAGTTCTTGTGAGCTTTCATCCTGAGTTGATAGCTTTCGACTTCCTTGAGGACTTTAAGATTTCTCAGTCCTTCAGTATGTCTGATGTTGTCTTCCTGGAAAGAGGCCCAGATCACTAGGCACTTAGATCATTCACGTGACTGTCTTTTGCAGATTATGGCAGCCAGAATTTGGACCTCTAACTTGGGCATGCCCAATCCTCCATCTCTGTTTCTGGTGTGGAGTAGTCCGTCTGTGGTGTGAAGTGGGAGATGTAGGATCTCCCTGACTGAAATCCTTATAATGGCATCAAGTTTCTGGATTGTGTTCTGTGAGGCTTCTTTGAGGATTAAGTGGTGGTACAATCTTGGAATCATATGCGTCCTCATGAGTTCCAGTTTCTATATGGGCAGAGACCAGTGTCCTGAAGCTTAGAAATCCACGTCTTCAGTTTCTCTCCCCACTCTCTCTCCGGGACATGCGCCCATGATTGACACGGGCTTCCAGGTATTTCTCAGTGTCGCCTGGGGAATGTAGGCAATGGTGTTTTCTTTCAGGGCCCTGTTTCTTTTGTGATTATAAATAAAGGTCTTCTCTTTATAAGTAAAATGGAATCCTTTCATCTTTGAGATTTTAGTAGTTAGACTGGTATTCTCACAAAATGATTGGATGAATTTCAGGTGCTTTACCATTCCGGTGTGGGAGTCGCTCAACAATGTGATATCGTCAGCAAAAGCCATGGCAGAACAGTTGATCTTCCTTCCGTCAAGTTGCATGGACACTCCGGTGCTGGCATCCTCAAGAGTGCACATTAATGGATCCAATGCTATGTTGAACAAAATTGGTGATCTCCCTGCTTATAGAGTTGGTTCTGCAGCCAATACCTTCAATTATCATTGAGTTGTTTTTGTACATATCCTCAATAAGCTGAATGAATTCCTTTGGCAAGCAAGCTCATTGCGGGTCTTTCAATAAATGTGTATGTCCAATCGAATCGATTGCCTTAGCCAAGTCAATAAAGACAATTGCGAGGTCCTTCCTGTTTCTCTTGGTGCCTCTGATGATGTTAGCCAGGACTGCAATGTTCTTGTGGCATCCTGGTGTTGCTGCCAAGTACCCTTTCTAACCCTGTCTAGGGTTAAGTTGGACTATCTCATTCAGTCGCTTTGCCATGACTTTAGTGAAAAGGCGAAGAAACATGAGCCCGATTGTAATAAGACCTCCAGCTGTCTATGTCACCCAGCATCTTTGGGTTTTCAGTCTTCGCTATCAACATGGTCCAATTCCTCTTCAGCGGCTCCAGGATCATGCATGTCCTCATCCAAAGGGTGAAGAGTCTTGGCGTCCTTGAGGTGTCTCCATCGAGGATCTTCTGGATGTCTTCCACCTTCATGCTGTTGGGTCCTGCAGCACTCCTGCGGTTGATTCCTGTGATGGCTGCACCGAATTCCTCCTCCTCAATGGGTCACATGAGCAATCCGTCATCCTTGCTGCCAGTGTATGGTTTGAATTTATCGATATTTGCCTTGTTGTTCATGGTTGAGAGTTTAGTGACAAAGTTGTCTTTCAGTCCTTCCTTGGAAAGTGGACATGATCTGTCTGGCTAGCTGTCTCCTGTCTTGAGAAGTAGAGAAGTTGATTGGTCTGGAACTTTGCCTTCCTCGCTGCCTAATGCCTTCTGGCACCGGAGTTCTTCCGAAATTCTCTTCTTTTTCTCCTTCACTCCAACCTTTGCCGTCAACTTCCTTTTCTGGTCTTCTTTCCATCTGTCTTCTGTCCTTGGAGAGTTTCTTCTCCATTGACGAGGAGGTCTGTGATACATTCTATTAGTCCCAGACCCAGGGCTCTAACCTCGGGGTCACCCTTATTTTTCAGAAGTTCTTCTGCTTGCATAAGCTGATTATCTATTTCTCAAAGTTTTGGAGTGCAGGCTGGTGGTCTGATAACTCTTTTTTTGTTAATGGACACCTGGGGATTCATGTCCACTGTCTTCTGTAAGGGGGACCACTGGAGGTTCAGACACTGGAGCTTGAGATCCCACATCAATGTTTTGCACCATCCTTCTCATATCAGAGATCTGTTTGGGTGTCTTAGTCTTAAGGATACTAGTTATCTTCTTGTTGATGAAAGTACAGCCCACGTACTGCTTTTCCAACTCACGGAGAAGTTTGATTTTTTCTTCCATCCATTTGTATGTCTTCCAACCCGGCTTGGATGTGTTCTTCAGGACCTCCAGACATTTCTTGTTGTGATGTTTGGCATGTTTGTGTCTTTCATGTTGGCCAAGGCCAATCTTCAAAGTGAATTTCAGTTTACATCTAGAGCTTGCGAAGCCTCCTGGCAGACTTGGACTGTTGGTGCCCTACATTTTGTGTTAAGGCACGCTATAGTGTGGTATTCCTCGCTCTTATCTCACATGGAGCATTTAGTGCAAAAGTTCTTGAACTGGTGTGACTTGGTCAGGTGCTCCCTGAAGGTCCCCAAAGTAGGATAGAGAGAATTGCAGGCTGTACAAAACAGACCATCCGTGGGATAGTGTATCACGACCTCCTGGGTGGTTGTTCTGTCAAACGAGGGCTCGATGATGATTGGTATGAATGTAGTTCACTAGTTCAGATGTTCTGCGCCCTACTGCTCATGTGCTTCTTTCTCCCGACTGTCGTATCTTCTGTTATAGAATGTTTGTGCTGTGATTGTCTGTTCCGTGGGATAGGTTGCCCACACGTCCTCTTTCATAACAGGGTTCTCGGCTTCTACGTCGGGTCTTGGTCTTCCAAACCTGACTGGACCTTGACTCGCGTAGACTATCAGTATGCGTACATCGAGTCATACCGTCATCCCCTCCATCTGTGTAGAGATGGATTCTCTGTTTGTGTGGCATCAGCACTTGTCATAAGTCACTACCACCAATGAACCTGCAAGAAGGTTTTTCTTCCAGGATGCATCCCAACCGACTGATGGAAGTCTTTCACTGGCTCCATATTTTGTCACTTTTTTTTTTGTTTGTGATACTCACTAAGTAGTATCGTGATCCATGCAGATCCAACAGCCGTCTCTCAATTTTTCTCAGTCACAATTAGCCAGCAATAGCTGACTGGGGAGCCAATGCTGTTACCAGCAGGAACCTTGAGGAGGAACCTTGTTCACTGCAGCAGACAAAATTGCGTCAAAACTACCGCAGCGGTAACTATTCAGGCATGACTCCCATGGGAGAACTGGCCACCAAGAGTCTTAGTAACTACTGCCACTAAACTATATTTCCTTAATTCCCACACATACACACATTTCTATACAGACAAGACACAGCTTTGCAGAGGTATAATGGATTTGAAAAAAAACTGGTAAAAAGAAAACAAGGTCAGGGGTTCAAATTCAGAAGACAGAATGGATTGACTTCTTATAGTTCCTGTAATTTCTTGTCAACAAGATTCAATCGTTGACCATGACAAAATGATGAAAGATCTTCAGTTCAGATTCAGATGGGAACTGTTAAGCATCCTGATAATTGAAAGGTTATCAGGCTTTTCAAACCTTTTCACTAAGAGAAGAAAAAGCTTTTTAATCAGCTTTATTTTAAGGACTTTTCTCTCACTGATGGAGAGAGAGAGTGGGAGATAGCATTGTCTTTACTAACAGTCCTGTCCACAATTGCCACAATTATGAACATACTGAAAAGTCTTCTTTTGTTTAGAGGCTGGTTGCTTGGCAACCTGCAGCACAGAGCAAAGAGTTGTTCCAAGTCTGTTTGTCCAAATAGTAAGCCATAAAATCTATCTCTTATCTCTTCTTAAAGGGGTTGGATTTTCTTCTTTTCGAAAATTATTTTCTTTTGCAATAAACATCAAATAATTAACAGTCTTCCTTGACTATCGACTTCTGTAAACAATAGGTAAACCATCTACTTTTTGACCTTTTAACTTGTTATTTCCAATAACTCACATGACAATTGCTCCTCAACCCAGTATTGTCCAAACAGTCCATATTTTGATTCACATAATCCACGAATATGTTTATAACTTTCAAATATTTGTTTTACTGCAGCATATTGTACGCTGACATTGTGGGTTTTACACGCCTGGCTAGCGAATGTTCACCTGGAGAGCTTGTGCACACACTCAATGAGTTATTTGGCAAATTTGATCAAATTGCAAAGGTAAGCAGCTTTACTGACAAACAGGGTGATACTGTGAAATTTTAGTGCTTAAGCATTATATGCATTATCTTGCATTTGTAATAACAATTGATTTTTACCCTTGATTTTATTCAGGAAAATGATTGTATGAGGATCAAGATTTTAGGTGACTGCTACTACTGCGTTTCTGGTTTACCAATATCTCTGCCAAACCATGCCAAAAACTGTGTTAAAATGGGGTTGGACATGTGCGAAGCCATAAAGTAAGTTAAATTTTCAAGTTCTTCTAGTTTTATAAATGGAATTAAATCCAAGTTTGTTCTCCAGCAGTAGTTTTACTACTGGAAGTATATATGGATCACTAATGTTAATCTTTGTTACAAATTGTAAGCTTGAATTCATGCTGAATGTTGATAGGAGGTATGTCATAGAGCCATAAAGAGTCATAGAGTCATACAGCATGGAGACAGACACTGACCAGGTTTCCTAAACTGAATTAGACCCATTTGCCTGCATTTGGCCTATATCACTCTAAACTTTCCTATTCATGTACTTATCCAAATGCCTTTTAAATGTTATAATTGTACGAGCCTCTACCTCTTCCTCTGGCAGCTCGTTCTATATACACACCAACCGCTGTGTGAAAAAGTTACCCCTCAGGTGCCTTTTAAGTCTTTCCTCTCTCATCTTGAAACTTTGCCCTCTAGTTTTAGACTCCCTACCTTGGGGGAAAGACCTTGGCTAGTCACCTTATCTATGCCCCTCATGATTTTATAAACCTCTATAAGGCCACCTTTAGTCTCCTGTGATGCCACTTTCAAGGAACTATGTACCTGCACTCCTTGGTCTCCCTGTCTGACCACACTCCCCAGTGCCCGACCATGAAGTGTGTAAGTCCTGCCCTGGTTTGTCTTACCAAAATGTAGAATCCCACATTTATCTGAATTAAACTCCATTTGCCATTCTTCAGCCCACTGGCCCAGTTGATCAAGATCCTATTGTAGTCTTAGATAACCTTCTGCACTGTCCACTATCCCACCAATTGTGGTGTCATCCACAACATATTAACCATACCTCCTATATTCTCATTCAAATCGTTTATGTAAATGATGAACAACAGTGGACCCACTACTGATCCTTGTGGCACACCGCTGGTCATGGGCCAGTCTAAACAACAGCCCTCTATACTACCGCCCTCTGTCTCCTACCGTCAAGCCAATTTTGTATCCAATTGGCTAGCACTCTGTGGATTCTATGCAATCTAACCTGACTAACGAGTCTATCATGCGGAACCTTGTTGAAGGCCTTCTTTAGCCCATGTAGACAACGTCTACCACTCTGCCTTCATCTGTCTTCTTGGTCACCTCTTCAAAAATCTCAATCAAATTTATGAATATGTACTTCTGTTTCGAAGGCTTCTTCCTTAAAACTCTATACTTTACATAGTAGATATCGATAGAAGTTATTGAATAAATGAGCTGAGAAATATACATTAAATTAGAATGAATTTTAGCAATGATGGAATGATACAAACCATTGGAACATCTTCAACATCTTCATAAAGCAATGGATTGGAAGTTTGATTTCCCCACATTGATAAACTGACAAACCCAGCTTTGTTTCACCGTGGTTTGGTAGTGGTTAGGATGGAAATATTGAATGAAGACCAGATACTTGCTTTAAGAAACAAAATTTAAAGCAGTATCCATCTTATATTGACCAATTAACAGTGATAATAGTAGTGGCTTACATCACATAAATTAAATGTTTGAAGATAACTCTAAATTCAGAAAGATAGTACACAATGAGAAGGACAGTATCAGACTTCTGGAGAACTTTGCCAAACTGATGAAACGGATGAGTCAGGATAGATGTAATGAAATGCTGAGAAACATGAAGTGATACATTTTGGAGGGAATAATGTGCAAGACAACATAAACTGAATTGTACAATTTTAAAGGGGTGCAAATCTCAAGATACTTAGAGATGCACATATACAAAACAGAACTAGTTGAGAAGACTCATGAGATGCTTACAAGATCCTTGACTTCTTAATTGAGGTATAAAATACAAAAGCAAGGATGTTATGCTAGCTCTTCAGAGAACACAGGTTGGATCTTAGTACGCATTAGGAAAGAAGCTATGTCTTTAGAGAGATGCAGAAGAGATTAACAAATATACTATTAGGGCCACAGAACTTTATTTAGATGGAGAGATTGGAAAGATCAGGTCTGTTTTTCCTACAGCAGAGGAGATTAAAAGATTGGATAATGGTATACAAAATCATGAATGGGCTTTGATCAGGTAAGTATTTTCTTTAGCAAAAGAGTCAGTAACCAATGACACTTGTAAATGTTAATGTTCAGTGAAATCTGGCATTACAAAACCACAAGAACTATATCATTCTCAATACCATGTATAACCTCACATTCTTTCAAACTCAGCTTTGGTATGTAGTATCTCTCCCTTTCTCACTTGGCCCTTGAGTTGTCTTCAATGGTAGTTTTCATCATGTTTCCAGATACTGTTAACAATAACAAGGCAAATGTGTATGAACCTTTCTAATGTGGTGATATCAGTCCTGAGGATGTACTTTTCCAGAATTTCTTTTCAACTGACCAATCAACAATTCCTGGAACATGAGCTGGTCCAACAATACAAACTCTCAGCTCTTTTGAATGTCTGAGCTGTTCACATCATATTTTATGTATTAAACACTGTTATCTTCTTTGGATATCCCTGCTGTTAGAGCTTCTGGAATTCTATATGCTTCTTACTACTGAACAGAAACCAATTCTTTTGAAGAAGTCTTTGCTGGTTTTCCCTCACATGAATGCTGTGTTCCTCTTCCTGCCCTGGTTTGCTTTCTCTTTTTGTCTGCATCTGTATGCTGACCTCCTGCTCCCTCAGTTCTGCTGCTTGTAATTTTTCTTGTGAATGGCCATCCTTCCAGTTGATGCTGCTTCCAGGTCAAGGGTTACCAGGTCACATAGATCAGCATTCCTTAATATCCAATAAAAGCACAAATGATCCCTTTAAAATTAATGCATCTGTTAAAAATTCCTTCCAAACATTCATAAAAACAATTACTTATTGTACTGACATTTTAAATAAGTCACAGGTTCCCCTTAAAATGTACTGCTTTCAGGTCAAAGTTCATCCACCAAACAGCAATCTGTTCCAGTCCCCAATTTGGCCAGTTCCAAGGCCTGGATCCTGACCATCCTGATCCCTGAACCTGCAACTCCTGATCCTGTAAACCTTGACCATACTGACTGCATTGAGAAAAACCAGGTTGTGGGATCATGATTTGACCATGTATTTGGAGCATAGAGGAACAGAACCATATCATTCTTTCTCATACCCTGTGCTGCCACAATTTTGATCCTTAATAACTGATCACCTGACTCTCAATCTTGCCTGCTCCTGACCCCCAGTCATTTTTGTACTTAATCTTTGATGCTGCTCACTCTTGATTTCTTTCTTTTGATTTCCCTCATTCCTGACTGTTGATCTTTCATTTCCCTGCACCTCATCTCCCAGTACAGCCCTCAGCTCCAAGCCCAAAATAACCTCCTGAATTGATCCCAGCTCCCAGCATTCAATCATCAGTCCAACACAGGCTCCAGTTCAGCACATGACCCAATTTCCAGACACCTGAAAGCAGCCTGACATTTAACTCTGATTGTGTTGCATTATAATTAGGCCTGAGATCTGATAGCAGAAGGTGTCTCAGGTATTATCATAATAGCAGGTGTGCAATGGCCAAAACTCAGGCAGATCAAACAATCAGTTTGACCGGATGGTTGCATGGTAGATTTCAATGACCACCTCTGTTTTGAAAAAGCAGAAATGTTGGCTAATTGAACAGCTGTATCATTTTTTATACAGAATGTGTAAAAGTGTGCTGACAATGTTAGCCAATGCAAAGGTGACTGTCTCATATGTAGCACAATGTTTGATACGTTAGGTGAAGAAAAAAAGTAGACTGCTTGAAGAAAGTGCTGACTATGACTGCTGCTGGCCTTTTTATCTTAATTACAAGTTCTCTTGCAGCTAATGTATAGCTGTTTGAAATGGTGCTGATTGTTCTTGGTCATTGTCAGATATGTATATCAGATCGTGTAGGTTGATGCTATAATGGAGGGGTTCAGCATGAAACTTTTCAATGGATTAGGCATGCCTTCTTTTGTCTTGGACCATTTCAATGATAAAGTAGTGCAGTTTTACCATTTTAAGAGTAACCCCAATATTAATTTTTAGATGACCTACTGCTGGCAAACATTAAATGGTTTATCACTTCCAGAGCTGGACTATTATAATGTCCCCATTTTATGTGTTTTGGTTAAAGAACACTTATAAGAGATGTTTCAAGCAAATTAGTAGAACATTTTACTGGGTACTCTGATCTCTGCAATAGAAATCCAAATATGTGTCCTATTATAACAAGCCCTCTGTTAGGAGCACTAATTAATAAAATCTGCCCTAACGTTCAAATATTTTTTGTTCTCAGGAAACATTCAGACCATTGTTATCTGTAGTAGTGATGTTGATCATGGAATAAGTGTCATAAGGATAATGGGCCACAATTTAACATTTCAAGTGAGGGTCAGCATCACTTGCTAATGTAGTGAAGTATCAACCTAGGATATGTGCTAGCTATTTTAGAGTGAGATGTGAATGCACAATCTGCTGGCGTAGAAGCAAGAGCACTATTGCTCAGTCAAGGCTGACATTGAAAGGAATGAAAGTGCTTTCTCTTACATTATCCATTAAATTGAAATATTGAAATACACAAAAACGGTCAATCTTAATAAAGAACTTGTAATATCTTGTGATGATAGTAGCATGTGATTGAAATATTTTTTGGTATGTGAAAACATTGTTGAATTATATATTTAAAAAAGGAAGGAGAAAATATACCATTTTGGAGCTTATTGTGTTATATTAGAAATTATAAAGTGAAACTTGTGAATGCTAAATTTGATTGTGCCTATTTGTCATACATTGTTGGACCAGATCTACTTCAAGGACCGAGACTCATCCAGATGTGTTCCTGGAAAATGTGATTCTGTTGTATCTCCTGTGGAGTCCTTCAGCATTTTCAGCAGTGTCATATTTGATTCCATTATTGTCGGACAGACAAACCAACTTTAGACCTTGCAGAGGTGCTGTGATTCCACAGTATGGCTGCAGTGTAAATCATGTGAGAACAATACGACGTATAATGTGTTATGCTCATTGTAATGTTCTAATAACCAGTGAGTTGTCAGGATTGATTGATTTTCTAGGTTAGTTTATTTAAAACAGCTAAAAAAATTACAATTTATGAAACAGACGTTACAGGAACCAACAATTTTTGCATATACTGCTTGCAAATCCAAAGCAGACTAACTCACGACATTATACTTAATACATTAAATCCTTAAAGGTGAACTCCTAAACTCAAGGTATACACACAATATAATGCATCAAGTATGTTGTAGTTAATTTTATCATTTGTTATCTAGTGTCCTGTAGCTGTAATTATATTGTACTTGGCTGGAATAAAATACTTTATAGTTACTTCTTTATAATTTTAGGTTTTGTCTCGATTTCAAATGATAAAAAAAATTCATAATGAAGGGTCCAAAATCATAGATACAACATTAAAGCAGTAAATGTTAATTAAAATGCAACCAGCTAGTCTGGCACACTTACAACCACAGCAATGAGCCCACCTTCTGGTCGAGTAAATACAGCAAGGTCTTCCTGTGCCTACCAGTGCAACTACACAGGCAAATAGCCATTCTACCCACTGTGGGAAGAGCTTCACTGAATCTAATGCCCTACATGAGTCTTCGTGAATACTCATCAAGGAGAAGATTTTCTTTGTGAGCGATACAGCAAAATCTTTCTCCATGTCAACACTTGCTGGTTCATGCACCTACAACATGGTAGGCAGCGTGCAGCTTCAGCTGTGAGCTCCAAGTTTGGTGCTTCTGTAGGCTCCACTTAGCCAGTTTCCTCTCCAGTCAGCTGTCCAGAGTCTGTGTGCAGTTCATGATTCCCAGACTTCAGGTCCCTGCTATGGTTGTGCATATGATATGACTTGCTAGTATCACTTCCATGTTTCAATTTGAATTTTTTCACAAAATAAGTAAAATTATAGAACAGTAGTTAAAGGACGGTGAGGCCAATTAAGGGTCAAACAAGAGACCTTCTGGTTAAAGCATTGTTCAGATATTAATCTGTTTTCATTAAACAACAGGATGTTGTCAATATGGTGAATCAAAAAATAGTGCT
Source organism: Rhincodon typus (assembly GCF_021869965.1). NCBI lineage: Eukaryota > Metazoa > Chordata > Chondrichthyes > Orectolobiformes > Rhincodontidae > Rhincodon > Rhincodon typus. Next base: position 100,678,038 of record NC_063333.1, on the reverse strand, counting down.
GGAAACAGAAATTTCATCAGTCTGATTGGAATGCATCCTAGAATACTGAGCAATACAGGGATGGAGATAGTAGAGGCTCTGATCACGATCTTCAATCCTCCTTAACTATTGAGTTCTGCAAGAGGACTGTAGGATTGTAAATTTACACACTTGTTCAAAGAAACAGAAAGGAATAAACCAGGGAAGTACGCAGTAAATCTAAAGTGAATTGCAATGAAACTTCTAAACACAATAATCTCAGACAAAGTTAAATGATACTGGAAAAGTATGTGTAAAAATAATTGACAGTGTGGATTTGCTGAAGTGAATTTGTTTGACAGACTTGATTGAGCTTTTTGATAAAATAACAGAGTTAATAGTGCTGTTGGTGTTGTGCATTTGAACTACAAAAAGGCTATTGATAGAATACCTCATAGTGGTTTGTTACAGCTGGAAGGCTTTTCGTCCATTTTAGAGAGCGTTTAAGAGTCAAACACATCGATGGATCTTAAGTTACGTGTAGGTAAGGATGGCAGATTTTTTTTTTTAATTCCAGAAGCTCTTTCACTGAATTCAGATTTCACCATTTGCCTTGGTGAGGTTTGAACCTGGGGCCCCCAGACATAACCTATATTTCTGAATTACTAGTCTAGGGACAAGTGGTGTTGTTATGAATTGCTAAAAAGTCTCAAAGGAATGAAACTGAACAGACCACCCAGTATCAATCGAGGCACAAGAAATGACACCGGCAAACTCAGCTCTGTTGACCCTGCGAAGTCCTCATTATCTTCGTGCTGTATTTAGGAGAGCTGTCTCACAGAGCAGTTAAGCAACAGCCTGACATAGTTATAATCACAAAAAAAATCTCACGGACCATGTCCCAGAAACCATCATCACCATCCTGGGTATATCCTTCCTCACCAGCAGGGCAGACCCAGTAGAGGTGGTGACACAGTGGTATACAGTCGGGAGGGAGTTGCCCTGCGAGTTCTTAACATTTACTCAGATCGCATGAGGTCTGATACATCAGATCAATGTTGGTATGGAAACCTGCTGCCCATTACTACATACCAGACCCCTCAGGTGATGGATCGGTGCTGCTGTTATTGAACACCACAATGGAGAAAGCAGTGAGGGTGGCAAAGGTGCAGAAAGTACCCTGAGTGGGCAAATTCAATGTCCATCACCAAGAGTGGGTTCAGCAGCATTGCTGCTGACCAGACTGGTTCAATCTTAATGGACATAATGACTAGACTGGATGTGTGCAGGAGATGAGGGAACCAACAAAAGGGAAAAACCATGAACTTGACTTCATCCTCATTAATCTGCCTACCACAGATTCATTAGCCCATGAAAATATTGGTAGGAGTAATCACTGCACTGTAATTGTGAAGGCAAAGATTCACCTCAGTGAGGATACCTTCCATTAATTTCTGTGGCACTGCAACCTTGCTAAATGTGATAGATCTAGAGCAAAGCTAGCCACTGAGTACTCAGCCTCCTTGAAGCATTGTGAACCATCAGCTGTAGCAGAATTGTACTCAAACACAATCTGAACCTCATGGCCTAGCATATCCCCCACTTTATTACCATCAAGCCAGGGGTCCATCAAACCCCTCTTTATTACTATCAAACCCCAGGGACAGCGCCAGGCATGTCTAGAAATGAAGTATTAATCTTGTGAAGCTACAAAACAGGACTATTTGCAAGCCACATAGCATGAAGAGGAAGTGACAGAACTATGCAATCGCGCCAATAATGGATCAGATCTAAGCTCTCCAGTTCTGCCACATCTAGTCATAAATAGTGGTGAATAATTAAACCTTTCACTGAGGGTGGAGGCACCACAAACATCCCCATCCTCAATGCTGGGGAGCTAAATGCATTAGTGCAAAGGAAAAGGCAAAAGCTTTTCAATTTCAGAAGTGCCAGTTGGTGATCTATTTTGATCTTCTCCAGATGCCCCTACCATCACGGGAGAAATCATAAACCAATCCAATTCACCTGTATGATGTCAAGAAATAGTTGAAGGCATTGAAGACCCTGACAGCATTCAGGCAATTGTATTGAAGACATGCTTTAGACTTTGCAATGCCCCTAGTCAAACTCTACCCATATAGCAATAACACTCAACTATGTGGAAATTGCCCAGGTATGTCCTGTACATAAGAAGCAGAAAAAACAAAGCTGGTTAACTATCACCCTATCAGTTTACCCTTGATCATTAGCACATTGATAGAAGATAATATCAACAATGCTATAAAGCAGCATGTTATTATCAGTAACCTGTACTCTGGTACTCAGCTTAGGTTCTGCTAGGGCTCTCAGCTCCCAAACTCATTTCCTTTTAGATCAAATATGGTCAAAAGAGCTAAACTCCAAAAGTAGTGTGAGAGTGACTGCCCTTCACATCAAGGCCACATTTGATCAAATGTGACATCAAGGTCCTCTTAAAAAAAACTGGAGTTAATGGGAATCAGGGGATAACTGTTTGCTGCTTGGAGTCGTACCTAGCAGAAAGGAGGCTGGTTGTGGTTGTTGGAAGTCAGTCATGTCAGCTCCAGGATATCTGTGCTGTAGTTCCTCAGTGTAGTGTCTTTGGCCAAAATACCTTCAGCTGTTCCATCAATGACTTTCCCTGCATCATAAGGTAAAAGATGGAGATGTTCACCAGTGATTGTACAATGGTCAGCATCATTCACAACTCCTCAGACACTGAAGCAATCTGACCAAATGCAAGAAGAACTTGATAATATCAAGGTTGAGCTGAAGAGTGGCAAGTAACTTTCAGGCCATACAAATACCAGGCAAGGACGATTTGCAGTAGGAGAAAATCTTAACTGTTGCCCCTTGACATCTGATGACACAACTATTATTGAACTCCCCGCTGTTAACATTCTGGGGTTACCATTGACCACAAACTGAATTGGAATAGCCATTGAAATACTGTAGCTACAAGAGCAGGCCAAGGACTAGGAATCCTGCACCAAGTAACACACCATCTGATGCCCCAAATCCTTTCCACTACAAGGCACAAGTCAGGAGTGTGATGGAATTCTCCCCTCTTGCTCTGATTATGCAGCTCCAACAGCACTCAATAAGCTTGACACCTTCCAGGGCAAAGCACTCTGTTTCATTGGCACCGAATCCACAACTATTTACTCCCTCCACCACAGACACTGAGTGGCAGCAGTATATACCATCTACAAGAATTTATCAAGGCTCCTTTGACATCACCTTCCAAACCCACAACCACTAACACTGGAAGGAAAAGGGCAGCCCCCGGGTTTGATTCCACCCTCGGGTGACTGTCTGTCTGGAGTTTGCACATTCTCCCCGTGTCTGCGTGGGTTTCCTCTGGGTGCTCCAGTTTCCTCCCACAGTCCAAAGATGTGCAGGCTAGGTGGATTGGCCATGCTAAATTGCCTGTAGTGGTCATAGATGTGTAGATTAAGTGGGTTATAGGGGGATGGGTCTGGGTGGGATGCTCTGAGAGTCAGTGTGGACTTATTGGGCCAGAGGGCCTGTTTCCACACTGCAGGGATTCTAAGTGCATGGCACCATTGTCGCCTACTAGTTCCCCTCCAAGCCACTCACAATTCTGACTCAGAAATACATCATTGTTCCTTCAGTATCTTTGGGTAAAAATTCTGGAACTACCTCCCTAATAGTATTGTAGGTATAGTTACACAAAATGGACTGCAGTGGTTCAAGAAGGCAGCTCGCCACCACCTTCTCGAGGGAAATTCAGGATGGGACAGGAAGTGCTGGCCGACATTGTTTGAATGTGTTACAACAAACTCTGAAAGCAGGTGGTGACAGCTAGCTATCCGCGATAATAATTGATAGAGCCTTTAACTCCTACGTCACTCAGATCTTTTTGTTAGTCTACTTGTGGTCTTACATTTTGTTGGCAATGGAAGTTCTGGCTGCATATCCTGCTGTGTCATTCCTTCCGATTTGAATGTTAAACATTTTTTCTGCCTCCAGCAGAGCTGAATAAAAAGCTTTTGATCATCAAAGGAGAGAAAGTCCCTCTTTACTTTAGAACTATATAACATGCCAAGTCAGATCAAACAGAATACCATATTGAAAGTCACAGTTTTTGAGGTTGGTGTAAAATTACAAAGTGACTAATGATGATATAATTTACATATGAATTAATATTTATTAAAATAATTACAAATGATTGGAGTGTAATGTTACCATCAGATCATTACTTCCCTAAAAGAATTTACATTCAGATGCAATTTGCACATGATCGTAGATAAAGGGGGCTATCTCAATAGCGATTGTTTGCTGAGTCCACTTCCAGGAAACACAAATGCAATGAATAAGTAAATTTAAAGTGAATGTTCTTGCAAGGTTGTGATATTAAGTTGATTTGGAAATTAGCAGCACTCCACAAACTAAATCAAAGTGTGCAAATTTGAGAGTTAGAATTGAAAACAGAGGTCTTAGCTCACTTGTGGTTAACCCTTGGGCTTCATCTATGTAACAAAACTGTGGATGGCTATATATGGATAACTTAGAGTTCAATTGCAGCACACAACATTATGTGGTTTCTTCAAAACATCAGCTCATAAATAAATAGCTGCGGGTGTATGAAAACAGAGGTGACCAATCAGCATCTCCTTATTTTCCACCCAGTAGTGAATATGAAAGTTCATTCTGCATTTGGTGAACAGCTCTGCCGTCGACTTTTCATCGTTAGAATCCTGTAACATTTAACCAGGGATTTACTTTTCATTTGATCTCATTCGAGAGTGAAGTTATTCATTAGTCATCTGTATCTTTTATTTTTAAGGAAAGTAAGGGATGCCACAGGAGTTGATATAAACATGCGTGTAGGAGTACATTCTGGGAATGTTCTTTGTGGAGTCATTGGATTACAGAAATGGCAGTATGATGTCTGGTCACATGATGTTACCCTAGCAAATCACATGGAAGCTGGAGGTGTTCCAGGGTAAGCAAATACACCACGATTTTTTATGTTTAAAATATAGCAATGCCAGATATATTCACCTGTGTCTATTTGTATCAATATTTGGGATAAGAAGTAGCAACCAAAGTTTTCTTAGAGAAATGTTATTTGCTATACACATGATCTGTCCTGGCTGATTTTCTTCCAAATGAAACAACTGCTTCAAAAATACTAGCCCCTGCAAACTCAAGTGTTAGGAAATTCATTTAATTGTTGCTGTCACTTGTTATTGCACGCTGCTTATTCGATATTGCAATGTTAACACAGTTTTCCTTCTCCTCTACCAACGTCAATCCACTTTTATGGTGCTGAATTAAAATTAAAGGCAGTTAGAGAGAGAAAATGATATTCAGAAGCTAAAGCCCGTATTGACATTGGAAGGCATATTGCTGCACTGAATGAGTGGAGCTGCAGCCAATAGTTTTTGCCAGTAGTAAAGAAAAAGTTATGCAAACCAGTCAACATGAGGGATACGTTTCGTGAAAGCAAACCTGTCTGTGTTGACTCAAATTGATAGAAGGATCATTTGTAGTTGACCGTCTTACATATGTGGTGCTTCTTACATAGGTAATTTGGTAATTAAAAGACTTCCTAAATGTCAATAATTATAATGTTTTACACTGTGCAATTGACGTATAGCAATGTATTAATATTAAATACTTATATGTGATTGAAAAATTGTTTATTTTATTGCATGTAAATTGTAATGTTTCAGGCACATGTACATTATCATTTTGACTGTAACCCAAAATAACATTGAATTTTATGGGTGTTTTACAATATCCAAAGGTGATACTTGATACTAACCAGCTTGTCATTCTGCCTGCCCACAATGGTGTGAAAGTTAAAGGAGCATTGCACATAAAGAAAGCAACTTTAACAAATAGCACCCTCACCTCCCACCTTTTTCACAATTTCAGATATTGGGATATCTGAGCACCCCCATAATTGAGCACTTAAGAGCTTCAGTGGTTTGGGAGCAGGAAGGTGGCCCCGGTTCCAAACCAGGCAGCAAGGACCTTAATACTGTGCCCAGTGAGGGCCCTGCCATGACATTCAATAAGACCTCTGTGACCATGGGTTTGACCATACTCTGGCTGTTTTCTTCCTCTTTGTACCATCCCTATAAATTTCACATCATCAGACTCTTACTCAAAAATACTGTTAAGGCTAATATCTGACTGATTGTCTGATAAACAGCAGTGACATTCAGAAGATTTTTTACATTGTTACTTCCCAACCCCACCTGGTTTTAGTGGTTAAAATGCACACCAAGTCACAGCCAAATGTTCTGCCCTACAGAATTCAGGCTGTCCATTTCACAGCTGAAGGTTAAGAGAGCCTGGAATCACATTGGTAGTATGAAACAAGAAGCTACTAATCACGTCTACCATGAAGTTTTTTTTAAGTTTAATTTAAATAGATTGTTCAGAAAAAGTAGTGGATATAATTTAATCACTTCTAAATTATTACTCATTATTTAGCCACCTGTCAAATACTATATTATCGCAAGAATTTCTTGTACCCGATTATCTGATTTATGGTTTATCAAAAAATTAAGCTGTCGTGAATGTGAAATCCATGTAAATATTTAACAAAAGGTGCATCTATTCCCAATGGGTGTTCTATCTAGCTCGTACATACCCAAGAAGCAAAATGCTTCCTTTTGTCACAGCGCCGGTCATGTTTACAACAGCTATATTTCAGGCCTGGCAGTCAAACAGGGAAGAATTATTCCATCACAGCCCAAGATCTTCTGATAAATCAGTACTCCCTGTGGTTGTCAGAATAAAAATAAAGACAGAAAGATGATGGTGGAAATATGAAATCAAAATATTAGAACCATTCAGCAGGTCATGCAGCACCAATGCAGGAAGAAGAGTTAAAGGCACATCTTTCTCTGGAAAAGGGCGATGTTACATATGAAAAGTTTTTAAAGATGAACATCAAGGAAAAGCAGGACCAAATCACAACAACCCTGCTCTTGCTAGCAGTTTTGATGACTATTTCCTGGTTGGATTTGAGATAACAATGTACTTTATGTTCAGATAGAAATAGATTTGAACGAATAATGCGTTACAGATTGTATCACATTAAAAGCTCTTAATATAAAGACCAGGTAAAGATAAGAGACCCGAGGGAGGGGTCCAGGTGGATCAGGAATTTTGAAGACAAAGGGCGGGTCCAGACCTGCTGAGCTTTTCCAGCAATTTCTGTTTGTGTTTCTGTCAACCCAATACTCTCTGAGAGTCTGACACCATGACAAATGTCAGCAGCTGTCAGAATCACTGTAATGTTTCCTTTAATTTTAAGTTCCAATCAGTTTGAAGTATTTTGCATGATATATCTTTCGGACACAATTATACTGCATTGCACTTATCTGGTGCCTGCAGGCTAATCAAGTTTGTGAGTCAATGGGAAGTGATCTAACTTAATAGCCCAAAGCTCGATATTATCCAAGTGTTGCTGCATTTGGCTGCAGATCCTTCTTGGTCCATGCAGTACATCTAGCTTCTGGTGCAGTGGACAATAGCCAAGTCTTCCTCAGAGCAAAAATTAAGGGGCTCTTTAGATATTTAAGATAAATGCTTCATTCTATGATTGTCTTTCCAGGAGTAGTCCAATAGAGCCCAGAATAATTCGTTTCACTTAGTCTAATGGATTCAGAACAGTGATGTGTTCCAAATAAACCAGGAAATCAGGAGGTCCTGGAATAGGAGGCTGGGAGGTCGGGAACAACAGAAATGCAGCACAGCTGAGACCCAGCAATTTCTAGCAAGTTTTACTGATCTCCCAGAGGAGTTATCACAAAATTCCCATGAACGACAAAAGCTTAGGCATACGCTCCCTTTTACAAAACAAAGACAGTAGTGAAGCACTTCCAGTTTTCTTTGTAACAATATAAAGTAAACTGATAGAATTCAATCCACTTCAGGAGTAAGAATCTTGTAATAGCACAACATAACTAATTTCATTGGGATTAATGAATTATTTTTTGTTTATTAAATATTATATCTGACAGTTTTGTGGTCTATGTTTCATAGAAATTGTGGAAACGTTGAATTTGTGATAAATTCTGCAAAATCTATTTTATTTAATTTAATAATTTCTGCAATATTACAAAGTGAAAGGCCATTTAATAAAATCAAGGGAGAAATCAATCATGTGTATTTGCAAAGATTTTTAATGTGCATCAAGAAAACAAAACAAGTAAAGCCAGAGATCGTAAGATGATCAGGCATAAAAGCAGAAGTAGGCCATTTGGCCCACCGTGTCAGTTCTGGAATTCAATGAAATCATGGCTGATCTCATAACCTTAACTCCACTTTCCTGCCTTTTCCCCAAAGCCCATGCTTCTGTTTCTAATTGAAAATTTGTCCGTCTCAGTTTTGGGAATATACTTCACAGCCTAGCCTTTAAAGTATTCTACAATATAGAATTCTACAGAATCACTGCCCCGAGAAGAAATTCCTCATTATTGCCATTTAAATGGACAACCCCTTACTCTGAGATTATGTTCTGTGGCCCTAGATTCTCCCATAGTGGGAAATGACTGTCAGCATCTAACTTGCCAAGCACCCCAAGGATCTTACATGTTTTAATAAGATTACCACCCATTCACCTAAACTGCAAGGAATACAGACCCAACCTACTGAACCTCTTCACATAAAATCTCCTTGTGCCCAGGATTACCCTAGTGAATCTTCTCAAACTGGTGAATCTTCTCTGGACTGCATCCAGTGCCAGTATATATTTCCTTAACTAAGGGCACAAAAACTGTTCATAGCATTCTAGGCTTGGTCTGACCAGTGCCTTGTATTGTTTCAGAAGACTTTTGTATTTTTACACTCTATTTCCTTTGAAATGAAGGCCAACATTCATTTTGTCTTTCCTATTACCTGCTAAGCTTGTATGCTAGATCATTGTGAATTATACACAAGGATAGCCAAACTCCTTTTCTGCTTTCTGTGGTCTTTCTCCATTAAGTAATATTTAGAGATAGCAGAAACTGCAGATGCTGGAGAATCTGAGATAACAAGGTGTAGAGCTGGATGAACACAGCAGGCCAAGCAGCATCAGAGGAGCAGGAAAGCTGACGTTTCGGGCCTAGACCCTTCTTCAGAAA
>NC_063333.1:100635502-100663949 GCF_021869965.1 Rhincodon typus | reverse complement strand
TTCTGAAGATGGGTCCAGACCCGAAACGTCAGCTTTCCTGCTCCTCTGATGCTGCTTGGCCTGCTGTGTTCATCCAGCTCTATACCTTGTTATCTCAGATTCTCCAGCATCGGCAGTTCCCATTATCCCTGTTTGTAATTTGATGCTTTAAAAAATCCCTAGCATTACATTTTGTTTACTTAAATGAAGCTCCATATCCAGAATTTTACAAGGTACAGGACATGGGCTAGAAATCTAGGGGTTGCAGGGGGCATGAGTTGAAAAATTGGATAGGAAGGCATGGAATACAGGGTCATCTTACCATTGTCACTGGCATTTGACTAATGAATAACCCTTCAGGCCAAATAGGAGCAAGGACTACACCATGGCAGAACCTCCCCATCCCACTCCCGCATTCCCCACTTCCCCTTAGCCTGAGCCTGCCTAACTGACCTTAGTGGGCCAGAACCCACTTACTATGGCTCCAGACTGGTGACCATGCCACAGCTCCAGAACAGGTGCATTTCCAGCTGTGACCACCACTCTTGATGGCGCTGCTGGAGTGGTAGAGCTGCTGGCCCTCATTGCCTGATGGATCAAAAATCCAGTTGGGGCTCACAGAAGCACCTGAAGTTGCATTGCTACAACCACAGAAAATCCAGGCCTGCAACTGTGAACTAATTTTTTTAAGGCCAGAGATATTGTCCAAAAGTAATTGTTATTTAATAAGCTATTCATACTAATACAGTCCTGAATGCCCTTGCTTGTGCACCTCATGGAGGGGTTGATCACATTTACTAAGCTACACTATGTGGAGTGGGGAACCCTGATGCCTTCCCATCTCTGCCCTGATTAAGTCCAGTGCGGAAGGCTCCTGGACGGCCTTCCTACCCTGCTATTAATTGGGCATATAATTCCTAATAAAGACCTTCGGTCCACTGCTGCTGACTTTCAAACAATGGCAGGTGGAGCACTTGCTACGTGAGCAAATGCTGTTGAGTTTGTTTTCAGGATTCCCGTGTACGTCCCCTTGTCAGTACCCTATCAAATAATGAATCATCAGGAAAGGGCAGCAGTTGTGTAGTGGTTATGTCACAGAACTAGTAATCCAGCACCTCAGGTTAATGTTCTGAGAAAGTGGGATTGAATCTTACCATGGCAAATGATGAAATTTGAGTTCATTAAAAATAAATGGTGACTGTGTAACTACGGTTGATTGTCATAAAAATCCATCTGGTTCATTAATGTCCTTTAGGGAAGGAAACTGCCTTCCTTACCTGGTCTGGCTTACATGTAACTCCAGACCCACAGCAATGTGATTGACTCATAACTGCCCTCTGGGCAATTAACAATGGGTGATAAGTGCTAGCCTAGCCAGCAGCACCCACATCCTGTCAATGAAATTTTTAAAAATCGGGGTGCAGGGGGTGAGCTGCAGGCCATTTGTCAATTTCCCTGCCTCCCCACCCCACTCCAGCAAGAGAATCCCCACCCCGTTACCCCATTTCCTCTCTTTTACTTATGGACTGGGTCCCTCACTAAGTTTAAGCCTCTGTGGAAGGACTGCCAGCAGCTACCACTGCTTCCCCAGTGTTGCTGCTTGCACAAAGAGATGCTATCCTCTGAGGGTTTCCAAAGTGGATCCCTAGCCAGGAAAGGCCAGTCAGTCACTGGCCAGCTAAGTGCCTGACTGACTCTTAACATGGGATGAGTCATTTCTGAAGAAAACAGTACAAGATTCTTACAAGCTCTCCAGCTGCAGGGTGGGACTCCTGGCAGCTAGATTAAATTCCACCCTTTATTTGCTTAAAATATTATGTAAATATTTAAATAGGAATTTGCCTTGGGAATACACCAAGAATACAAGCAATGCTGAGAAAGGTTGCTTTTCATCTAAAATGGGAATTATGGTTTGGAAATATAAAATTGTCTCGGGAAGTGAATGGCTCAGAAGAATAGGAATAGGCTTTATTATATATTCATTGAATCTTCTGATTCTAGATAAAGCTGCAGGTTGCATTATCTTTTCAAATGGACCCTGTCCTTGAAAATATTACTGCTGTACAACTGTAAAATGCAATATTCCAATTGTGTATTCTGCATATTGTTTTGATCTGTAGCAGTTTTTACTGCATGTTATAATGCTGACAACACCATGGCTTTAAAAGTATACATTTTAAAATGCTATTTTTGGCCAGTTGTCTGATTGAAGTATAGAGTTGACAGTTTACATGACTGAGAAATCTGTCAGTGGAATTATTTTTTTCAACATAGAGAGTATATATTCTCTTAAGGAGGCATACACCACATAAATAAGTTTGAAGAGCAAATGTGCAAGACTTAGGGCTGAATTTTAATTTTCAGACCCATTCACCCACATGGTGAGCATCTAATCATTTCAGTCCAATACATGACCAAACATGAAGACGATCTGCAGCAATCTCCTATAGCTCCAACATTTAGAGGGACCCTGTTTGGAGCTGGGGACTAAGTGTGGTGTGTCAAAATTTGCAGATGATACTAAGGTGCGTAGTAGAGCAAAGTGTGCAGAAGACAATGAAAGTCTACAGAGGAATATAGATAGTCTAAGTGAGTGGGCAAAGGTCTGGCAGATGGAGTACAATGTTGATAAGTGTGAGTTCATCCATTTTGGTAGGAATAACAGCAAAATGGACAATGTTTTAAATGGTAAAAAATTGCAGCACGCTGCTGTGCAGAGGGACTTGGGTGTCCTTGTGCATGAATCGCTAAAAGTAGGATTGCAGGTGCAGCAGGTAATTAAAAAGGCAAATGGAATTTTGGTCTGCCATTGCTCGAGGGATGGAGTTTAAAAACAGGGAGGCTATGCTGCAGCTGTATCGGGTCCTGGTGAGGCCACACCTGGAGTACTGTGTGCAGTTTTGGTCTCCTTATTTGAGAAGAGGTATACTAGCACTGGAGGGGGTGCAGAGGAGATTCACTCGGTTGATTCCAGAGTTGAGAGGGTTGGATTATGAGGAGAGACTGAGTAGACTGGGATTAAACTCATTGGAATTCAGAGGAATGAGGGGAGATCTTATAGAAACATATAAGATTATGAAGGGAATAGATAAGGTGGAGGTAGGGAGGTTGTTTCCGTTAGCAGGTGAAACTTACTCTAGAGGGCATCGCCTCAAAATAAAGGGAAGCAGATGTAGGACTGAGGTCAGGAGGAACTTCTTCACCCAAAGGGTTGTGAATCTGTGGAATTCCCTGCCCAGTGAAGCAGTTGATGCTACCTTGCTGAATGTTTTTAAGGCAAGGCTAGATAAATTTTTGAACAGTAAAGGAATTAAGGGTTATGGTGAGTGGGCAGGTAAGTGGAGCTGAGTCTCAAAAAGATCAGCCATGATCTTATTAAATGGCGGGGCAGGCTCGAGGGGCCAGATGGCCTACTCCTGCTCCTAGTTCTTATGTTCTTATGTTCTGTCATAAAACATCACAGAAATGTTTTGACAGAGCCAGAATCTGCATAGCACCAGGTTCAGTGTGGTGGGGCTGCATCATATTTCAGATCTGCATCCCTGGTGATAATGATGTGGGCTTTAAAATTCAACAGGGACGTTGTGTTCCCCTGAAAAAGAGGAAGCAGGATGCCTCAGAAAAGAGTTCAGCATGGCTGTAAGTGGAAGAGGAGGTTAGCAGAAGGAATACAGTACTTCTGTCCTGAAGAACAAACTACAAAGGTTCATCTCAGGGCCCCTCACTTACTCTCTTATGCCTACCTCAATGCTCACAGCACCTCCATCTGCCTTGCCTTTTTTATGCTTTGCCACTTCAGCTAAAGCCTAAAGGCTTAAAGTACTTCGGTTCTGCAGAAGGGTCACTAGACCTGAAACGTTAACTCTGTTTTCTCTTCACAGATGCTGCCAGACCTGCTGAGATTTTCTGGCAATTTCTGTTTTTGTTCTCAAAGTACTTGGTCTTGCCTTGCTGCTCAATGCAGACACAAAGCCAGGCAGCTTCTTGTGGTTGTCAGTAGTTATCAGTCAATGATGTGCACATTTTGCAGTATGGCACAACGTGATGCCAATCTGACAGCTGCAGTATTTGGCAAACATATTGCGTGTGCATCAACTGATTGGCCATATCTGAAAGCCCTCAGTCAAGAAATATCTTTCAGTCAGAGGACCTGACACAGTAGGTCAAGGGCAGCCTCCGATATCTGCCCAGGAATTATTGTTACTCATTCATGGGATGTGGGTTTCACTGGCTAGGCCAGCATTTATTCTCCATCCTGATTGCCCAGAGGTCTGTTAAAAGTCAACTACATTGGAGCTGGAGAGATAGGCCTCCAAACGATTTGATTATCAATTAAGTATAACACAGCCACATGGCAGACAACATGGACTAAAATTTTCTTCAGGTCAGCTGCCACTGAAATATGATGATCTGCCCAAAGATGAGTTATAACTCTCTCACTTGTCAGGTTGATATACACCTTTCATCTCACCTGGACCTTTCAAGTGTTTTCAGAATTTGGTGTATGAGGAGGATGAAAACACCTTACAGTTGATGATTCATTCTGAAGATACACTTTTGGACGGTGTGCACCCTTTCCAGCTGAGATATGTACTTCTTTGTAGGGGTGTCAAGAGAGCAGTGAGTCATGACATCATGAATCTGACATCACTGTGAGGAGTTCAAGTGATGGAGACAGGAGAAACAGAGTAGAGGTCTCCATCAGAGGGTGTAGGATCCTCCCAGCTCTTCCTTATCAAATGCAGATGTGAGACATCAGGGTCATCGCTGAAAAGGAGTAGCAGCAGAAAATAGAGAAAATAGCAGCAGAGTTTCTGTCAGCTTTTCCAGCTGTGCTGCACATGATTCTGAAGAGATTGAAAAATCTGTTCAAAGCACGAGTGCCATGGTGTCTACATCTATGTGGTAGATGTAGCTGGCAACCTGGGCCTGACCAATGGCCCATGCACTCAATCTGCCACATTATTAAAGATCTTAAAAACCTCACCTGAGCCATTCAGTAACTTGCTGAAATGCAGCAACAACTCTCCAACTCTTGGTAAGAAGGAATGTGTAGGTAGGCCATGGCAGAGAAGATTGAGCAATAGCAGCATTGTCAAATGGAAGATGCGACTCTCTTCAAAGCAATTCCACTTTGGCTCCTCCTGTTGCTTCTTTTCCTCCTCTGACAAAATGTAGAGTGCATGTCAACTTCCTCTTCCTGAAGTATTAGTCCTTATTGCTGTGCAGTGTTCTGCAAGGAACATACTGAAAAGTGTGCCCAGATCTCTTAAGGCACATAAATTGCGTCTTCAGCAATTCAATTGCTTGTTTAATTACAACTTGTATGACATCTGTTGTAACTTCCCTCGGCATTAGTGTTTGGGCTTCTCACAGGTATCCTTAGGAAGTTGCCCATATCTTCAAAGAGACACTCACTGACTCTGCTTCGAGGTCTGAATATCTGTGGTAGCCTTAGCAGGCACAGGGTGTGTATGTAGCTGTTTCCACGGAATCTGCAGCTCACTTACAGTGTGAAGGAGAGAAATAATGAACCCTAGAGCTGTTTCTGTTTATTTATAAAGTCCAAAAAAAGCTCAGGTTTTGGTATGATACACTTTACAACTATGGCTTTGTAAGATAATTGCACACCACTTGGTCATTTATATTGTACAAACAGATCCGCAACTTTGAACCTGGCCTTATGCAGTATCCAGACCACAACATGTAATAGATTTGGTGGAGAGGGTAGATGGTTACCAGATGAAGTTCAATATAAAGAAGAATAAGCTGATACATTTTTTTAACGTGGAGTGTCAGTATAAAGTGAGTTCTGTTGTGAAGTGTTTGCAGGAGCAGAGAGATCTTGGTGTATATGTGCATAAGTCCATAAAGCTTGCAAGCCAGTTAGAGAGCAATTATTAAAGCATTTATGTATTCTAAGCTTCACTAATAGTGGCCTTGAGTGCAATGGCGGGGAGAGTATGCTCAATTTATCTCGGACACTAGTTATACTTCATCTTGAAGCATTGTGTAAAGTTATGGGTGCCAGACAAGGTAGGTTGAATGGCCTCCTTCTGCACTGCAACAATTATGTGATTCTGGGCCAATGGTTTCAAACTGTCAATTGGGATGGTCTATATTTATTGGCTCCATTGGCTGGAGACCAGTCAGCACAATTGAGAGGCTTCTCAGCCAAAGAACCTGGAGTCCCATAGAGACACAAGCCTCACTGTTTGTATTATCCCTGACCCACCTCCTAATCACTGCTGACATTTATTATGATCTTATGACAGTTGCCAAGCAGCTGAAAATAGAAACAGTTGTTGAAGACAGCTCCTGCATAATCTGGGGTGCCTTGATTGCCATGTGTGCAATTTATGACTCAGAGAAACAGAATTCAAACTCTCACTCATTTCAATGGGCTTCCTTAGAAGCAAAGTGCATTACGTGTTGGGTCTGGCATTGGCATTTGGTCATCTGTGAGATGCACTTGTGTGCAACTGATTTTGAGATCCTACAAACATAACCTCCAAATTCCTGAAGGAGCCAGACATGAAGAAATTAACATCTCTGACCTTGTGACAGCTACAGGCGATGAAGGATGCCATTGTTTTTGGTCCTAACTTCACACTCCTTTCCCAACTACTAATCGCATTCCTCTCCCTTGTAGCTTTCATTAAATTACACTTCTCACAACTTTGGTGCCATATTTGACCCCAAGCTGAGATCCTGACTACATGTCTACCAAAATACTGAGATAACTGATATCCACTTACATAACATCATCTAATTTCATCCCTACCTCAGTTTATCTGCTGCTGAATTCCTCAGGTATGCTTTTGTTATCTCTAAATTTGTCTATTCCAATGCACGATATGGGTTCCATTTTGTATATCCTGCACAAATTTGAGGTCATTTAAAATGCAGTATTTCATTTTTTTAATAATGTTAAGTTCTATTCATCCATCACCCATTTATGATTGCTGTCTTACATTAACTCTCAGTTAATATGTGCTTCAATTTGAAAATTCTCATTCTTTATTTAATCTCCATCCTACCCCCTTTCCCATCACTTCCAGCCTCCTCCAGCCACACGATTGGTGATGCTACCTTGAGTCACCTCAGCCCTAAGCCTCGGAATTCTCTCCCTAAACCTTTCTACGTCTGCCTCTCCTCCTGACCCAGTTTTTGAATATCTGTACAAGTATCACCTTTGACCCAGTTTTTGAATATCTGTACAAGTATCACTTTATATCATTGGTGTCTAATGTTGCATTATGATGCTTCTTCTAGGAGGCTGCAAATGTCCATGCCCACCTGAAGACCATAAGATATAGAGGCAGAATTAAGCCATTTGGCCCATCGTGTCTGCTCCACCATTTGATCATGGCTAATATCTTTCTCAAAAATGTCCACTGAGGCACTGGTGTTCAGGAAGCATATTCTAAGCCTGTATACCCGAGGTTGGGAGATATCCCTTGCTATGAATCAGAGCTCTGTGATTATCTTGTCAGTTATGTGAAGTGGCAGGTGGTTGAGGAGCAAATCACCGGTCCTCCCCTTATTTCTGGGACCCAACAGCTGCATTGGTGACTTCCATGTTGCTTTGAAAATTGAAATCTGGAAAATCCAGTTCAAACACAGCGTTTGCAGAAATGCTCTTCAAAATATGGAACATTCCCTGAAAAGTAGTGAAAGCACGTGCTGTGAGTAGAAGTCTATCACTTGGGCATAAAAGAGTATGTCAGAACACAGTCCTTAAAGAATTTCTTTCCTTTTAATTACTTAGCTTGGTTAAATCCCAATGCCCTCTTGCCTTCTGTTTTCTGACAGGTTTCTCAAAATCTGGGGAACTGAAGTGCAATGCAGTTAAAGTCAGAATCCTTGGTGAAACAAATGCAGCTAATGATTATTTTACTGATGTGGCAGACCTGTCTGTTCCACACAGGTTTCCAGTTTACAGCTAAAGAACTCATTTATGTTAAAAGTTGAACTCCTGCAGCTTTTAAAATGTCTGTATGTGTAAAGAAATGTGGCTCATGGCATAGATTTTTTAAAAATTGGTAAATAGTAATGGTTTAAAAGCTTGATGTTTTGATATAGTGTGCTGGTAACAAGATTTCTTTAAGGCACGTGTGGTCCTAGATCTCCTTAACTTTGTATTCTGGTAATGTGTATTTTCATGAAGACTGTGCAATTAGATTTTGTAACCTTTAGAAAGTGCTGATTTTTTAAATGTCCTCATTTTAAAATTTATAGGTGGAGAGACGTAGCCCTCAACAACATTACAGACATAGACACACTGCAGATGGAGCCAAAATGAGAGCCTCTGTTCGAATGACCAGATACCTGGAGTCCTGGGGAGCAGCCAAACCCTTTGCACATTTACACCATCGAGACAGTATGACAACTGAAAATGGAAAAATCAACACAGTTGTAAGGATGAGCTGGTGTATTTTTTTTGGGAGGCTTTTCTATAATTCTTACTTTTGTTGAAAGCTGATTACTGTACAAAAACAAAACAATTTTAGAGAAGTATCCATAAATAGAAAATCATAAGATTCGTTTGTATATGTACTGTATTGATTGGCACTACTATTGTGTTTATTTGTATGTATTCTTAAATTGCTGCATGGAGCAGCATGGTAGCTGAGTGGTTAGCACTGCTGCCTCACTGCTCGAGGGACCCTGGGTTCGAATCTATCCTTGGGTGACTGTCTGTGTGGAGTTTGCGCGTTCTCCCTGTGTCTGGGTGAGTTTCCTCCAGGTGCTCCAGTTTCCACCTGTAGTCCAAAGGTGTGCACTTTAAGTGGACTGGTCATGGGAAATGTAGGGTTACAGGGATAGAGCAGGGTCTTCGGAGGGTCAGTGCAAACTCAGTGGGCCAAATGGTGATTCTATGTTCTCATATGAGTTTGTAGTACCCCTTACACAGTTTGTGAAGATGCATGCAAATATACAGTTGAAAGCCCATGTAACCAAGGATCCTAACATAAGAGAGTCCTGTATATACAGATCTCCAAGGTTATATAGAATTGCCTGAAAGGAACTTAGGCTGGAGATTTTTGCAGAGGTGGTGGCCAACTGCCCCACTGGCAGAAATATCAGGGCGAGCTCATTTCCGCTGGCTGAGGAGACCATGACTGGATTTTACAGACATTGAGGTTGTGGCTTACCCACAGCCCCTCTCCACCCCACACACACTCCCCATGTGGGAAGAAGTCTCACTACAATGAAATGCTGCCAATCAGAAAGTTGTGGATGACTGGCAGCTCTCCAGTACTGGCATTGTCACAAGGTTTGGTGGCCACCACTGGGACTACAGTCAGTCCTGACAAGGTGTCATGAAGGAATCTGTAAAACTAGGTAGGTTGGAGCAGTTTTGGAGAGGCCACTCTGCCAGGTCCTGGCAAGGTGTTTTACCGTGAATAGAAGACTTAGAAGTTGGAGTAGGAGGTAAGCTTCAACAATGATTTGAATCAGATGTACCTCCGTTGAGTCCATAATCAAACATCCTTCTGCCACCCCAGCCTGTAGCCACATGGCACGAACACCCTGATAAATTATCAGTAGTAGTGGGAAGAGGCCATTAATTAGCCACTTGAAGGCCTCAACTGGCACAAGGATGGATGCACTGCCTGACACATACCTCCAGTAGAGGCCAGCAGGCAACAGGCATAGTGCCCCCTGTCTTTCCATGCAATTTTACATCACCTCTGACAGCCAACCTACTTACATGGGGACATTAATTTCCAGCCTTCAGGTCAATGTTGAGAATGTGACATCCAGGCAGCAATTGTGTCATGAGAATTAAACATTGTTGGAAGAGAAAGGAAGAAATTTCCATTCATATCTAACTTGTTCCTAGCCTGTGGTGCATGATGCTGACAATGAAAAATGTGAGATAAAATTTTATTCTTCAGCATTAAGTATCTCTCAGACACTTAATGCTGGACAGTCCTGGTATCGAGTCAAGAGTTTTCTAGATTAATCTATAATGTTTATATGTCATTTAAATTTAAAGGGACAGCCATGCCTTTTTGAAAGTATGTCAGGTTTCTAGATCTACAACCCTGTTTAAGCCACATCAGTTTTCTATCAGGGCTGGTGAATACCATGATTGAATTGTTTCTCTACAATCCATAATTTGGAGTTGCAGTTGCAACAATATGCAAAATTAAATGGAAAAGACTGAAATCTATGTGTAGCTAGTGTAATGTGGCTGCTCTGAAATGTCATTCTATCCTCTTAAATCAACTGATAGTAATGGGATAATTGTGATTAGAAGTGAATGAAAAGTTTAATGAAGCATCTGAAAAACTGTAAAATGCAAGGAGATACAATCTTTGTCAGAAATTTGTTTACACTAGGGATGGAACATTTTACTCACCAGCTGGGAAAGGGTTAGGTAGAATGGCAGGGGGAGAGGTTTGGGTGAGGGACATAAAATTAAGGGGCATGACATCTGTGGGAGAGTTTTGGTAGCCCTCCTTTGAACGAATTGAGGCTCTGAAGTGAACAGTTACAGTCTACTGAAGGGTCTCCTCCTAGCATTGCTGGTATTTTATGAGCAGTGAGGAGGTGCCCAGACATGTGGTGAAACTACCAGGTAAAACCAAGGGAAAACCTTGCAGCCTTGTTGAGGGTGATATCTTCCCTTTTCAGGGCCCGTTGTCCAATGCAGGTGCCCCTCCCTCACCTACCCACTCTGGTGGACCCTTTCCCAATTGAAAGCAGAGCTTGGCATCTTTCTGACTTTTAAGCTGGGCATCCAGGCCACCACCTCCAAGTAATATTTCACCCCAGGTTTTCCCCGGAACAGAAATCAAAACTGTTTGTAGACCCAAACAGAAATAAGCATGAGTTTCACAGGGATGATTACTTTATTGGTATGAAGATAGGTTTGACAACCAATTAGTGACCACAGAAATGGGAGCAGCAGTGAAAGAACTGAAGTGTTAGCCCACTTTAACTCAACATAGCAACCATTACTGTGGAGACAGTATCACTGCAGCCATGCTTTATTCCAGACCCCAACAAATCACAGAGTCAGTCCTGTTTTTAACGAAGGAATTTCCCTGTCACCTGAAATTACTGTATAGTTCTGTTTTCAAACCTCTGCTTGCCTGGTCAGTTGTTTGCCCATAGACATTGGCAAGTCATCCCTTGAATGCTAAAAATCCAATCATTTCCCTTTTAAGACCTCCACCATATTTCAGCCTCTGATTAATTCTTCCTTCAAGTTGGATGTTCATAATTTTTGACAGCCAGTATAGATCATTAATGAACAAATTTACACACTCTCCTGCTTACTGGAAGTGCTAATTATACTTCAACAACGGTGTTTTTTGAAAGCTTGAAGTAGACATTGAATGTTTTAAGTACTTCGACAGATTCAGCTATTTCCTTGTGAATCCCTTGTCTGACAAGAATGCCATCTGCACAATCTCCCATGGCCTAGAAAAGAGTACTGACCTGCTCCTTACGACGCTTTGCAGCTTGTGATGTGATGCCTTGTAAATGCCAATTCAACCACTGTTCAGTGATAGTAGGAACTGCAGATGCTGGAGAATCTGAGATAACGAGGTGTAGAGCTGGATGAACACAGCAGGCCAAGCAGCATCATAGGAGCAGGAAGGGTCTTTCTGATGAAAGGTCTAGACCCTAAACGTCAGCCTTCCTGCTCCTATGCTGCTGCTTGGCCTGCTGTGTTCATCCAGCTCTACACCTTGTTATCTCAACCACTGTTCATTTTGATTTGGACTTGCTCGCATCACTCGGGTAATGGCAATTACTTCTCCATACTGTCTGTGTTCTGTTGCTGCTCTCTGCATGCTGTCTGATTGCTGGCTGTTCTTCAATGCTGGAATCTGTTCACCTGTTGCCACCATCTGCTAATCTATTTGCATCCAGAGACATAAAGATTGCAGGAATCTTGATTGTTGACAAACATCTCCCTTCATTTAAATGTGGTGAAAAACTAACAAAGTTTGTGTTTTCCTTGGAATACAGATGGCTGTGTAGGGTTATAAAACATCAAAGGAAGCCTGGGTCATTGGATCCTCAACCTGAAAGCATTCCTCAGTCAATTAGACAATTTGCCCCAGGTCCATGTGACAGCCAAAGCCTCCATTTCAATCATTGCAGACCTTTGCTCTGCCATTCATGTATGCAGTTTTAATACAGTATCAAAGCTTTTGCTTGTGGAATATCTGACCAAAATTCCTTGTTGTATTCTTTATGCATTCCATGGATTCAATAGGCTTACGAAGTCTATAGTGGTCAATATTATCTTCTTCTTATTCTACTCCACAAGCCCTCTGTGTCATCAGGGACTGTGTTGTGTTGTAATTTGAAAATAAACAAGACTGTTGGAAGTATCCAATATCACCATCATAAGAATCATCTGCACCCCCTGTCAGACCATTGGCATTGCCTTCTTGCAATGCAAGTATTTTAGAATGCACATCCCACTTTTTCCCTGACTGGTGGGCTTTTTTAGTGGGTAGAGTGGACATCTTTGGTTCAATCCAACTAATAGGCAGAGTTTGCCCAAAATTACATCCTGTTTTTGTGCTGTATGTGTGGCCTGCCTGGTGTGTTGGACTGACTTCTCCAACATTAAGTTTTCTTTAATACAGAATACTGGAGAAATTCAGCAGGTTTGACAGCATCTGTAGAGAGAGAAACAGTTAATATTTTTCAAGTCTGGTATGACTTTTCTTCTAAGTTTATTTAGACTGCAAAAAGTCAGATTTTATTGTTGATGACAACAACTACTATTCAAAATTAAATAAGCTCACTCTTCAGCATGTTGTAACTGCATGAACTAACCAATCTTTATAAATCATTATTAACGGAGTCTGCTGATTCTCCAGGCTTCTGGACCACAGGTTGAACTGGACACATTGAAAAGCAAGGTTTTTCCTGGGGATAAAATAGACATTGCATGCTGGTGGGATTGACTGAAAGTCTCTGAGATCTTGCAAACACCTTGTCTGAGAGGGACATTTTCTGCAATGAGGGCTTATTGCATACAGGAAAGTTCTGACCTGGAGCTGCTGTTGCTTCAAATGGAGGCGTGAAGCAATCAATCCACCTGCATTGGTCCTTTGGTGATACTTAAGGGCTGTGGCAGGAGCAGTGACTGCACAGCTAGTGTTGTCATGGCTACCAACTGACTTGCCTGCTACATCAGCATATTCAACTTAAAGTATTTGGGCAGTCTTCTCAAACTGTTTTTACGAGATTCTTCAGAGGGAAATGCCACATACTCTAGATGGATGTCTCTACCAGTACCACCATGTTTTTGGTATGGGTTTGTCTGTTCAGATAAACTCTGACCTGTCCTGGAGATGTTTCCTTGAATAGTATTTATTTACACTATATTCATGATGATCTTTCAGGAGACATATTTGCCCTGAATTACTGTAGCTACCACTTCTAGCACAGTCTTGATCTCTGATGACGACTAAAATTACTGTTAAATCGCAGCATATGCTCAGTGACTTTCTATATATTCTTTAAAGCCTGGCTGTACAACTAGGAGCACCTGCCATTGGGCATAGAGGACAGCAGTGCCTTTATCTCCCTCTCTTTTGTCCTTGCAGGAGGAATGGCCACATAATGTCTGAGAGAGGGCCAAACAATTGGAGGGTATCCTTTCTTCAGATCATCCCACTAATGGAGAAGCAAGTGATTTAAGTAGCCAGGCTTGGTGATCATAGGCAAGTTGGGCCCTGATGAAATGGGCACTCATGGCAGAGATTACGACCACAGAGGACATTGTTCTTATTAAGGCAATAAGATATCGAACACTGAATTGCCCAGCGCAGAAGAGGCTTCTACTGTCCAAGACTTGTGTTCTTGATCCCTTTTTGTGTAACCCACAAATGTTGATGCAACCCTAGAAGAGCTTCTCTCTCATCATCACTGAGCCAAGAGGAATATCTATGATCCAGAGATGCACCATCACATCTTAACTGTGCACTATTCTTATACAGTCACTCCCTTGGCTCAACATCTGCAGTTTGATAGATGAGAACTCAGTGAGTGGTACAGCATTAGTGCGCAGGAAGAGGCGGCAATGTCACAAGGTCTTCAAATGAGCATCATTATTTCCTGCCAATCTACTGCTTTTCCCCCATACTTTTGCACATTATTTCATCCAACACCCTCCATACTGTTTCCATTCAACCTGATTCCACCTCACTTCCAGGCAGTGCATTCCATATCCAAAATACTCACTGTGCAAAAATATTTTTTTCTCACCTCTCATCTGCATCTTTTGCAAATCATTTTGAATTTTTACTCTCTGGTTCTTAATTCTTTTATGTGCAGAAATAGTTTCTTTCAATCTTCTCTATCCAGCCGCCTCATGATTTTGAAAACTTTTATCAAAGTTCCTCTTAGGCTTCATCTATCCAAGGAGAACAGTTTCAACTTCTTCAGTCTATCCTCATAACTGAAATCTTTCATCTCTGAGACAATTCTTATGTACCATTTCTGCAATCTTTCTGATGTATCCACATCCTTCCTGTAATGTGGCACCCAAAACTGTGCACAATACTCCAGCTGAGATTTAACAAGTGACTTGTACAAGTTCAAAATCACCTCCTTGGTCTTGTATTCTATGCTTCCAATTAAAAAAGCCAAGGATATTGTTTGGTTTATTAATTGCTCTATCAACCTGTCCCACTGCCTTTCAGGATCTGTGCATGGATAAGCCCTGAAGGGAGTGCAGGTCCCTCATGCCTGCACTCCCTTCAAATTTGAAACCTTTATTTCTTATTGTCTTTCAATGTTCTTCTTACTAAAATGCACCACCTCACACTTCTTTGCGTTGAGCCTCATCTGCTACCTATCTGCCCCTGCCACTATATTATTGACATTCTACACTGTCTTCCTCACAGTTTACAATTCTTCCACATATCATAATCTGCAGACTTTGAAATTGTCCCCTGCGCACCAAGATGAATATGTTTTACCTGAATACAAGGATCCCAATACTGACCCATGGGGAATTCCACTAAACATCTTCCTCCAATGCAAAAAAAACTCTTGACCACTGTTTTTTCTGATGAAGGGTCTAGGCCCGAAACGTCAGCCTCTCTGCTCCTATGATGCTGCTTGGCCTGCTGTGTTCAACCAGCCCTGCACCTTGTTGTCTCTTGACCACTACTCTCTGTTTCCTTTCACTCAGTCAGTTTTGTACCCATGTTGCAACTGTCCCCTTTATTCTGTGGCCTATAACATTACTCGCAAGTTTGTTGTGTGGCATTATATCAAATGCCTTCTGGAAGTCCATGAATGCTATATCAGCAGTGTTACCCTCATTGACCTGTTCTGCAATCCTTTAAAAAAACTCCAGCAAGTTAGTTAATTATTCTTCCCTTGAGAAATCCATGCTGGCTTCTCCTAATCAGCCATCTTTTCCCGCATGACCACTAAATCTAACCTGAGTACTTGTTTCTAGAATGTTCCTTACCGTTTATCTTTATGACCATCTGCTTGGTGAGTTATACAATCTTGTAGCACTGGTTTTTGGTCATCCTATGTAGATTTATCCTCAATGGTTGATCCAGTGTTGAGAGTATGGCCTCTAGGTGCTTTCTGTCCTTTGTCCTTTTCTTCTGCCATCCTGATGCCCAATCACCACTAAATGCAAAAGATGAGTTACTCTTCTATTGCCAGTTGATGCCTCTTGAGTGGTCAGGTAGCTTCCCAATTATCAGGTTTGCCTACTACTCATTCTCCAAATTCCCACGCTCTTTATTGTTCATTCTCCGTGCCCCCTCATATATTGTACACTACTCATTCTCTGCACACTCCACCACACTGCCTGTACACTTGCTGCTCATTCTCCACGGCCCCACACTGAGGTTGTTAACTTGCTTGCCAAGCTGGCTTGCTTTCATTCAGACGTTTCATCACCATGCTAGGTAACATCATCAGTGAGGCCTTCGATGAAGCGATATTGTTCTACTCCACTTGGAATTTATACTGTTTGGTCTGTTATAGTGAGTAGTGTCATTTCTGGTTTTGTTCTGTATGGGTGTACCTAGCCTGGTGACGAAACATCTGAATGAAAACAAGCTAGCTCGGCAACAAGTCGACAACCTCACCCACAACCCGTACTACAAATCTTTACTAAAACCTTAAACACCTATGGGCGCAACACACTAAAAATTGCCCGACAATGGGAAATTTTCACCAACTGACTGAGCTCTACCTGTGAACAACTTCACTTTCTCCACAAATGCCTCAGGAACCAGGTACTGCCCCACAGCGTGAAGTACAAACCTCCACTCAACAACCCAGAGGCACACAAAATAGCTGAACAGAATGGACGCAGAATGCTATGGGTAATGATTAATGATGCCCATAACCGACTCTACAAGTACAAACGGGAAATTTCACGACAAAAATCACAGTATCTAAACACTTTGGATCAGCAATGGGCTACAAACCTAGAACTGGCCATCACCATCAATCAACACAGGACTAAAACTAAGAAGAGACACAAGCTACAGGAGAAACTTGCCGAACTGATCCACCACAAAGACAAGGACAACAACAAACCGGACACATGGATAAGAAACCTATCCAGCAGATGACTCACAGAAACTGAGAAAGCTGTCTTATTACGCGGACTGAACTATAACCACAAAGATGCGAACAGAACAGACTTCATGGCCACCCTGGAGGCTACGTTAAAAGACAACAGACTCACAGACGAAACACAACAAGCCATCCAACAAATGACAATGCCCACACTAAACTGGAAGAACGAATGGGACACCCTGAACACATAAGAGAGAAAAGCACTAGATAAACTCAAGAAAGCCAAGAACATTATAATCCTACCAGTGGACAAAAGGCGCATGACCGTCATTATGAACAAACCGGACTACGCTGAGAAAGCACAAGCACTGCTTGCAGATACAAACACTTACCAACAGATGGCGATAGACCGGACACCGCAGCTAGGTAATAGGATCACCCAGACACTGAAGAGACTAAAAGATGCAAGACAGATAACCAAAATGGACTACATGAGAATGAAACCAGAAGGCATGAACACCCCCCGCTTCTATGGCCTTCCTAAAGTACACAAACAGACATCCCCCTCAGACGTATTGTCTTCCTACCAGGCACAACTTCACACAAACTGGCCAACGACCTACAACAGAGACTGAAACACCTAGTCGACGGATCACCCCATTCCATCCACTCAACCCAAGAATTTCTCAACACCTTCAAGAACATAAAATTCAGTGACAACGAGATTATGTCATCCTTCAATGTCACATCAGTTGGTATCCCACTAGCCAAAGAAACATTGGCCACATTACCAGATGAAGCAGGAACACAGACCAGCAGCTCCATCAACAATGACAACATACTCAAACTACTAGACTTGTGCCTCACCACACACTTCCTCTTTAATAGTCAAGTATACAAACAGATCAATAGCAAATCCATGGGGTCACCGATGTCAGAACTCATCGCAGAGGCAGTCATGCAAAGACTAGAACTCACTACCCTCCCCCGCATTCAACCTAACTGTGGACGACACATTTGTCATTATTAATGCACCAAACTAGAACAGATCCACCACCTCATCAAAAACATATTGGCCGGGATTAAATTCACAAGAGAAGAAGAAAACAACAATTCTGTTTCTGGACGTCAGAGTTGAAAGTATGACGAACGGGGAGTTCCAAACCTCAGTATACAGGAAAGCAACCCACACTGACCAAATCCTCAACTTCCACAGCAACCAACGTCCACAAACAAAGCTGTATTAGGACACATTTTAAACGGGCCACCACTCACTGCAACACGCCAGAACTATGCAAGAAAGAGGAAGAGTACCAATACAAAATCTTCACTATAAACGGATAACCCGCAACTTCATCCACAGGGGCCCACTAAATAGGCAGCGACAGGAGGACACAGTATGCCCTAACACACTGACCACAGTGCCCTACATCAAGAACATATTAGAACTGACAATGAGACTCCTATGACCACTAGGAATCATGGTAGCACACAAGCCCACAGGCACTCTACGACAAGCACTCACAAGGATTAAAGACCCCATTCCCAAAACATGAAGAACAATGTAGTTTATAAAATACCATGCAACGACTGCAACAAGCATTACATTGGACAGACAGGAAGGAAACTATCCGTCAGAAAACGAACATCAGCCGGCAGCGAAACAGCACGACGAACTCCCCTTAATATCAGTACAGTCAGACAATGAAGGCCATCAATTTAAATAGGACAAGGTAACCATAGTAGTCCAAGCCAAACATAGACACGCATGGGAATTCCTAGAGGCATGGTTCTCCACCCATAATGCAATCAACAAACACATAGAATTGGACCCCATATACAAACCCATACAGAACAAAACTGGAAATGACACTACTCACCATAACAGACCAGACAGTATAAATTCCAAGCGGAGTAGAACAACATCGCTTCATCAGAGGCCTCACTGATGATATCATGTAACGTCGTGATGAAATATCTGAACAAAAACAAGCCAGCTTGGTGAGCCAGTCAACAACCTCATCCACAACCTGAGCTACAAATCTTTGCTAAAACCTTAAAAATCCCCCACACAGTCTGTATACTTACTGCTTATTCTCTACATGCCTCCACAGTGTCCGTACATTTACTGCTTATTCTCTCTCAGACTATCCATACACTTGGTGTTCATTCTCTACACCGTCTACACTACACCCAAGACACTTGTTTGTCAATGGCCTTGTCCCCTTAAACACTTTCCATTCTTTTCAGGTAATTCCCTGTGTGACCTTTCTGGCTCCCTGCTGTGTACCAGCCTCCCTTAACCTGATTTGTCCCAGACAAGCAGTGGAATCCTTGCACTTCTATGAAAATCCTATGCACCACCTTCCCACCACACATTGATGAATTTTTGAGGAACTTCTTCACCAGCTTAATCAAATTCGTTAAGATCTGATTGATTAAGATCACCGGGGCGGCCCGGTGGCTCAGTGGTTAGCACTGCTGCCTCACAGCACCAGGGACCTTGGTTCAATTCCACTCTTGGGTGATTGTCTGTGTGGAGTTTGCACATTCCCCCTGTGTCTGCGAGGGTTTTCTCCAGGTGCTCCGGTTTCCTCCCACAGTCCAAAAATGTGCGGGTTAGGTGGATTGGCCACATTAAATTGCCCGTAGTGTTCAGGGATGTGTAGATTAGGTGGGTTATAGGGGGATGGGTCTGGGTGGGATGCTCTGTGGGTCGGTGTGGACTTGTTGGGCTGAAGGGCCTGTTTCCACACTGTAGGGATTCTATGATTCTATGATCAGACAATGTCCTCCCCCAAACCTCAGTGAATGTGTCTGGCACTGAGAGGAGTGTCAGGAAACCTCATGCTGCCAGTGCAGGTAATTTGGAGTCTCAATCACCGCCTTGCATACACCCAATTGGATCTAAGATTCCAGCCATAGTGTTTGCATTTTAATCTTTCTGCTACACTATTCAGTGTTAGCATATTCTGAAGCCTAAGAGTGCAATGAGAGAAATACTAACCATTAAAAAAAAGATAAGCTTTTAAGAGAAATTTACTCAAGTGTCAACTTAAAATATTTAACAAGCATGGGATGATGTTTAAATACAAGGATTGTCTAGGTTCATTTGGCTTTTCTTATAAATTCCATTTCTCATTTGGAGAGCAAGAAATAATACAAGATGAAATGATTGTAAATCTACTGTGTAGCCGGTAACTATAAATACATGAGCTGACTGATGTGGCTTGCCTCATTTTGGTAACAGCAGGCTTCTATTCATGCTGTGCTGTGAAGTGATTAGATGTGAGCTTTCATTTATGAATCCCATACACAAAATTTAAATTTTATCTCAATCACTGTAGGGATGAATGGAAAATCAGAAGCTTTATACTATGTTGACTACCTACTTTGGGATTAATGCGAAGCAGGGGTCGAGGGGTTTAGGGCAGAGAGAACATGAAGTCTAACTTTAAAAATAAGAAGATGGACAAAATAATGGTGTTTCTAACTGAATTCAAGACAAAAAAACAAGTTTCTGGATTAAGTGGCTATAACCAACGATCATTGCAAACTGAAAATATCCAGGTAGGACTGAGAAATAGAAGCTTAAATTCCAAAACTCTAAGGCCATGAGTTACAGGAGCAGAATTAGGACATTCAGCCCAATAAGTCTGCTCTGCCTTTCGATCATGGCCTATATGTTTCTCAACTACGTTCTCCAGCCTTCTCTCTGTAACCCTCGACCCCCTAACGAATCAAGAACCTATCCATCTTTGTCTTAAAGATACTCAGTGACTTGACCCCTGTAACTTTTTGTGGCAATGAATTCCACAGATTCACCACTCTCTAGCTAAAGAAATTCCTCCTCATCTCAGTTCTAAAGGGCTGTTCTTTTACTCTGAGGCTGTGCTGTTGGGTCCGGGTCTCTGCTACTAGTGAAAACAACTTTTCCACGTCCACTCTATCCAGGCCTCTCAGTATTTTAGTTTAAATGAGATCCCCACCACTGTCTTTCTAAACCGCATCAAGTACAGACTCAGAGTGCTCAACCACTCCTCATATTGACTAGCCCTTCATACCCGGGATCATTCTCGTGAACCTCCTCTAGACTCCCTCCAAGGCTAGCACATCCTTCGTTAGATATGGAGCCCAAAACTGCTCACAATATGCCAAATGTGGTCTGACCAGAGCTTTGTACAGCCTTAGCAGTACATCCCTGATCTGGTAAGCTAGCCCTACTGAAATGAATGCTAACATTGCATTTGCCTTCATAACTGCCAACTAAACCTTCATGGAAACCCTAAGAGAATCCTGAACTAGGACTCCTAAGTCCCTTTGTGCTTCAGAATTCTGATGGCTTTCCCAATTTAGAAGATAGTCTACATCGTTACTACCAAATTGCATAACCTTACACTTTTCCACAACGTATTTCATCTGCCACTTCTTTGCCCACTCTCTTAGCCTGTCCAAGTCCTCTGTAGTCTCCCTCAACACTACTTGTCTACCTACCTTTATGTCCTGTGCAAACTTCTCAACAATTCACTCAGTTCCTTTGTCCATATTGTTAATGTATAATGTGAATAGTTGTGGTCCCAACACTTACCCCTCGGAACTCCACTAATCACTGGCTGCCAGGGCAGTAGCAATGCAATGGAACACAACACTTGTCTGCCATCTGCTAATGCTGTAGGCCTGCCCCATGCTATGAAATAATAACACTATTAAAAGATCAGAGTGCTGCTGTATAGATGCTGAAGTAATATCTGGCAGGAAGTTTGAAGAGCAACTGTGCAGGATCAGTGATGGGAGTGAAGCCTAGAAAAGGTTAAAGGGAAAATGCAAGTTTTTTTTAGTTAATGTTCCTAACGATGCAACTGGCTAATTTGAGTAGTTAATTGAACCCCTCTGCAATAATTTGCTTTTCTCCAGTACAGTACTAGAGCCTTATTAATCCCTAAGTGGAAATCATGCTAGCTGTGTTGGCCTATTGGGGTCATAATTGATGGGTTCCACTCATAGTCCTGAACACCCACAGGTAGCCTCCCAAAGCATAGACTTGCCACTCAGCTGAACTACCTCTTCCCTATAGAAATTTGGGACGTTATACGTATGAAGTTAAAAAAAATTAGATTGAGTGCTGCCCCAAATTTCAGATTCAATAAATTTCAGCCCCAGAGGGCTGAGAATGTTTTTAAAAAACAGTGATATTGTATCAAATTTGTGACAAAATAGTGTTTTGTTACTGGTTTGATCTTTTTCAAGATAACAATGATGAAATAATATTCTACTTTTGCAGGATGTACCTATGGTTCAGTACCATTTTCATCGACGCACAGAAAGGTTAGTGTCTGATATCCTACTTCATATACAGCTTTGAATTCAATGGCCTAGAACTTCTAGTACTGGAGCGGGGATAGACTAAACCTAAATTGTAATTGCACTTTAGGACCCATTTGAAATTCTGAAGTGTGAACAGGTTCTGTAACTGCTCAGGGAGTTTAAATTTCTGATGGGGTTATTGTGCTACCCTGAACACCATGTGAATATGTCTTGAGACCTCACTGTTGAAAACATGGACCCAAATATTTTGGTTGCTAAATGGTCATCAGAGCAACGCAGATGGGTGTTGCATGTTGGCAGCCTCGCATTCTAGGCGCAGCAGATGCTATGGGAATTGCAGGGAAATTGAAGATTCCTTTGGGCATTTGCCCTGCATCAGGAGTCACAATGCACACGAACCTACTGTTCTCCCGAGCCCTTCCAGCCTGGGACCTTGACAGCCACAACCCCCTCCCACCAATTAAATTTCCTCACCATCACCCCAGAACCTACTGGCCTGAAGCCTCACTGGCCCAGACATCATCCTCACACCTCCTCTAAACACTCCATCATTTCCCTGGCTCCTTAGCCACCTGATGCCATATTTATCTGGCACTGTAACTCCTTAACCACCTGCCACCCTAAGCCCACACTTACCTTACATACTACTCATTCGCAGCTCTTGTCAAAGTCTGACTGTGCTGCTGGACATTTAAATCTCAGAACAGGGTGACTGACTGCTACAAGAGGAAGCATGGTTTGACCTACCTGGACTATCCCGCACTGCAAGGGAACAAGGTGATTTTTAGCTACACTCCCCACTTCTGAAAGAGCCAGGACTAAAATTCTCAGCTAGAATAGCAGAGTTCAGTACTAATGCATAAAATATGACCAGAGTGGCAAATCTAACTATGATTGTCACTCCATGGAATTGCCAAGCCATGGACTACATATTTAACCTAAAAAACAACACAATTTAATATTTGGTGTAATTCAATGATTAAAAGTTTAAATCAATGCAGCATACCCCACATGCAGCAATCCCATTTCACAGCCATCTACCCTTCAGATTTGACCTAACTATGCTCCTCAACCCAATTAGACCCACCAAGTCTCTGATCTGATTGAATTAACGCCCCCAAACATGACCAAGTTATCCTCCCGACTCAATACTCCATGAAATAATTATACCCCCTCACCCAATCTGACCATAGCGCTCAGCACAATCACCAATCCCCCAACCCAACGATCCACCTCCCAACAGACTCCCCACAATTACCTTTGACATTGACCTACATGCCCATTAAACCCATCATTTACTCACCCTGCTTATTCACGCAGTCACTGGAAACCATTGACATCTTTAAAAATGTACAGTTGATGTGGGGCATGTCCTCTGCACTGCTCCTCTTTGTGGGTCCTCTCCTGCACTCGTCAGTGTCATAAGTGGGTGTCTGTGTTAATCCAGATCAGAAGGCCCAATAGACAACTGCAAAAAGAGTAATTGTGCACAAATCTCTGTGGGCTGCAGCACCACTGATCAGAAAATCTTGGCCATTTTCTCAAAAAACAATTTTCCTAATCTCACTGTGAAAACCAAACTATTCTCATATGTGGGATTTCTGAAATCTTAGACAAATAATTCTGAGATTGTGCTAGTAATTGATTGAGTTTGGGAATGGTTAACACATTCATAGATCAGTTAGATCAGTTGTTAATTTTAAATCTGAGAGATTAAAATTTTAGTTAAGATAAAGCATTGAGAGATATGGGCCAAAGGTATGTATATGAAGATAGGCCACAGATCAACCATGATCTCATTAAATGGGGGAATGAGTTTGAGGGGCTGAACGGTCTACTCATGTTCCTATATGAAATCCTTTAATCACAATTTAGTGGAGGCATCAACCATTTATTGTTACATGCTGACATCTCCATTAAAATAGCCAAGTGATATTTCATAAACATTAAACATTTGTACACAATAACTCTTGAAACCCTGAAATTTCAACATAGCATCGGTCAAACCATCACTGCTTATCAGGCACAACACCTTGCCCATAAATAGTGTCCATTTTGCCTGCAGAACAGATAAATCTCGTAACAATTCCTATTTTTTCTAAAGCCCAAACTACCAACCTACCTCTTCCATGTACCTCACCTCCCCAAATGCACACACTTTTCTGCTGTAGAAGCGACAGAGGTGTACACCTCTGTTAAAAACCACAAATTAACTAGCAGCACAGTTAAAGATTTGCTGTATCTAGTTCCTGCCTCATCTTTGATGTCATGGCTGTCATTATCCTAGAGCATAATTTCAAGTCCTTTGTTTGTCAACAACATGACAAATGCTCTGTGCACGTGATGATAAAGAAAACATAATGGAAATGCTCAGACCTTTTCTCTAAAATACTTGGTGTTACATTTGCTTCAAAAAAAGCATCCCTTGCTGCACATTAACAGACAGTAACTTTTACTGTTTCAGAACAAAGTCGCAGAAAAGGAGATTCGAGGAGGAATTAAATGAGAGAATGATAAGAGCTATTGATGGAATTAATTCACAAAAGTAAGTTTGGATTACAGAAAATAAGTATTGCCTCGAAGGTAAAGGAAGTTGACAGATTCAAAATATAAAATTTAGAATTAAACATTGGTGTCAAACAACGTATTGTAAGTTTGTACCTGAGATGGTGAGCATACTATTGATAACTGTGTAGAAACTTTAAAATTGCCCATCTCATCATTTCTATTGGATAACACAGAAGAAAACATTACTGTAAGAAGATGAAAAAGAAACTCATCAAGGTGCTGCTGATTCCCAAATATGAGTGCACAATCATATGGCTATTGCCCCACCAGAAAGCACATTTACTCTGGATAAAATCTATCCATCAGAGATCATTTACCTGTGGCTAAAGTGAAGGGAACACGTGTAACGTTTTGCCTATGCCATACAAATTAGGCAATGACGGTTGAGATCTGTACACCTTGGAAATCAACTGTCATGGAAATTGTTACAGAATTTTGTACTCCATTGTGCATTGCTTTCTGGCCCCACCATTTTTCTAATTCTAATGCAGAATTCAAATGGTACCAGTTGAAACCAGTCTTCCAGTTCCCCTGATTCATAATTCATTAAGTTCTATTGCACTTAACGTAGCATGTTCTTTTGTGTAATTTTGTCTTTCTCAGCTCCTGGATTGACTGGCTCCAACAAATAATCTGCATCTAGTTAGTAGGTGAGATATGCAAAATGTGAAGTATAGGAGGATTAATGAGTTGCTAATATATGGAAATTAGCAGATTATTTTAATTCTGACTCACAACACAACAGCAGTATTTTACAAGGCCCAACAACACCAGTGGGGTTTTTTCTCACAACAAGAGGCTAATTTGAAAATTGTGGAGATGTTGTCTGAGTTTTTGTGGTCATTAATGTTGAGCAATGGGATACAGCTGTCACTTAAAATGCCATTTCCTGATAAATTGTGGTAAGGGGCCTTGCGAAATTCTACCCAGGTTTTTGCGCATTTCGTACTGTTCTTATCTGGCAAGATCAATTAGTTGTCAAGTAGCATTAATTATTATTAATAGCTGAGCACCACAACTGGCCGGCAAAAGCAGTCAATCTAAAAGTATTATTATTATTAGAATCCTTACTGCATTCCCATCAAAATATACTGAATCTCTGAACAAGAGATAACACAGTGTGGAGCTGGAGGAACATGGCAGGCCAGGCAGCATCAGAGGAGCAGGAAAGTTGACGTTTCGAGTTGGGACCCTTCTTCAGAAACATCAACTTTCCTGTTCCTCTGATGCTGCCTGGCTGCTGTGTTCCTCCAGCTCCACACTATGTAAGCTCTGACTCCAGCATCTGCAGTTCTTGCTATCTCTGAATCTCCAAACAAACCTGCCGCAGAATCTAAGCCAAGTTTTTCACCCAAATGAACTGGTGAGAGTGAGGCAAACCAGTGGAGAGTCAGAATCGTGGTTGAGCATATACTATTGCATAATCAGCCATCACTATTATCAGGTTGTATGGAGGCAACCCACTATAGGCCAGAAGGGACCTAACTGAGAAATGAAAGTTGTACTTTACATCATTGACACTGCACTTAATGGAAAATCAAAGGAGGCTCACACAGTGTTCCTAAATGACATAAGTCATTTTTTTTTCCTTTTTTGTTGAGAGGATTCCTTGTGGGGCAGCAGAAGCAGGATTCCATCCCACCTCTCCTCATACCACCATCCGTCATCTGGCGATTTCACTTCAGCAGTAACACTGGACAAACATTATGGATCAGTATTCATCCAAAATTAATGCACGCACATACACGCACACATCCACACATCTTTGATATATGCAGTGCCAGAATACTAAAACACTGAAAAGGATTGAAAGAATTCAAGGCATTTGGACTTGAATGTACATAATGTAGCATTTGCTAAAGAACTAGCACCAGAACTTAACTATAATATACCTCCCATCAATAAAAGAAGGTGGTTACTAGTAGATTGGTCAACATCTATCCCATGTTCAAAGAAAGTCAGCCCATTACTCCCCATTAACTATTTTTAGGTTCTTGTGAAATATTAGACCATGCCATTCCCCACCGTATCATGGTCCATGTCGAAGAACATGACATCTTGAAAACTTATCAGCATGGATTCTTGAATGCACATTCCTGTGAGATGCTTGTGAACATTGCATAAGTGGCCATGCATTACTTTGATCAAGGTACAAAGTGTGATCTGCTAATACAAGACTTAAGTAAAGCATTCAATTCAGCAGCTCACTGAAAGTACCTTCTAAAATAAATCAATACAGAACAGGTGAAACCCAATGCTGGATGAAAGTTTTGCCAGTCAAGAGATTTTAAAGTGGTATTCATGAGGCAATGTCATGTTCTATAACAGTTACATCAGTGCTTGATGCTACTGTTGTACATAAATGAGATAGGAGGTGGAATCAACCCTGACTCTAAATCAACTGACTGATTTGTGGGCAACACATTCAAATACAGGCAAAAAGCAACTTAAAGGTACCGAGAGAATGGTCTCATAGTTAGCAAATTACTTCTAACCTCTGAAAATACCACACCATGCATGCATTAATACATAGATAGATTGGGACCATCACGTAAAGCTTAATGGGAGTCAACTTTACATCCAACAAACAAAACCTCTTCCTTGGTGTTCTCCTGTCAAGTTGAATGAGATGGGCACATTCTATTAATGTTGCTGTAAATGATGCAAACAACATCGTCGAAATTGTAAGGATACATCTGACTAAGTGAATCAAGCAATCAAGGTTACTGCATTCAATACTTAATACTGGATTGTGCAGCAATAGTGTGGGACTCTTATTAAGACTGCCCTAATAAATAAACTGAAAATTGTTTAAAGACACGCGGTATGGCCTATCTTCAAAACTATGCCAGAACATCCAATATTAGATGAATGTTTATCCTCCCCATAGTGACCTATGCATTTCTAGGCTCTCTCTCTGGACTGAAGGTGACATGCTTCTATCCCAGTTCAAAGGATTTAGAAATGGCTGTTAATTCCAATTCACAATTTATAGATTCTGCTCTTCAGGGGGAATGTGGTGCTTGAAGAGTCTCGCATTATTTGGAAGTTTTAGCACTCTCTCCAGCTAAATGTCACCTGTGTATGCTGCCAATGCATAATGTGTTTGGTGCCTTCCCGAATTAATTTTCTCTGCCTTAATCAGTCACAAGTCATGGATTCTCATGAATTGATGAGGATTTAAGGCTGGTTTGATGACATTTCTAAAATGTTTCTGCTGAGTAAAGTAGTTGCTGGATGCAAATGACACATCCTGCCCAATGGAGCTTATTTGGAGTAACTAAAATAGCAAACCATGCTAGGCATGTTGGCGTGCTGCTGGTCTGTCTTCCTTGCCATTGGATTTAAAGGATCTTGTGAAGGCATTGCTGTTTGTGCTTCTCCAGTGTGATAACAGAGTCTCTTATAAATTATCCACGTCTCCAAAGCACAACTGAGTACAGGGTTCACTTCTGTTCAGTAAACCATTACTTCAGTCTCAGTTATGAGATCATTGTCATCAAACACTTTCCTTCCACAGGTGGCCAAAGACTCAGCTGGCACATTGGAGGTGTAATGAATTTAAATACCTATGTCAAGAGCTGGCTCCCAAAGTAGGGGAAATTAACCTTATTTTCCAGGATTTCACCATTGATGGAAGAGGATCTTCATTTTCGTGTTTATTGAAAAGCCTATTTCGTCATATGTTTCAGACAGGGAGCTGACAATGACGTGGAGCTCAGCTTTTGATTGAGCGCATACAAGCATCGTCTGCAAACTGGAGCTCAGTGACTGAATTTAGAGTAATTTTGGGATTGGACTGACGGGAGTGTAGATTGAACTGTTTTCTACCTAGGTTGAAAATTATCTCTTATGAGTAGTTTACTAAAATTGAAGTGCAGGGTTGAAGCAAGGGAGATGAAAAAGGTTCAAAAACAAGGTTGCTGGAAAAGCTGAGCAGGTCTGGCAGCATCTGCGAAGGAGAAAACAGAGTTAACGTTTCGGGTCCGGTGACCCTTCCTCAGAACTGTTCTGAGGAAGGGTCACCGGA
>NC_063333.1:100590993-100635102 GCF_021869965.1 Rhincodon typus | reverse complement strand
ACAGATGCTGCCAGACCTGCTGAGCTTTTCCTGCAACTTTGTTTTTGTTCCTGATTTACATTTACATTTAGATTTTATTTAGATGAAAAAGGTTGGTGTGAGGACTTTGTCTTATTTGATCTTTGTCTTCCCTGAGATAGGGTATGTGTTAAATCTGTTGATAAGGAATACGCTTGCATGTCGTCATGAAGCAGAATGAGAATTGTGACATATTTCTGAGGACAACCAAATTTGAGAAGATACTCCATAAACCTTCACAATTGACAGAATCAAAGGCTCCTGCCAGGTTGAAAAGGCTGTGTATAATAATTGGTACAGTTCCTTGCTTTTTACTTGGATTGGCTGCACAGTAAAGATCAGTGATGCCTCTCAATGGCTAAAAACACACTGTGATTCTGGAAGGAACTCTTCAGCCATGTGAAGAAGGCATTTCAGGTAATAATCTTCCCTGTCACAGAAAGCAAGCACAGGCTGCAACAACAGAGACAGCTGAGAAGCCTTGCAGTGTTCTACAGTTCATCACTAAATTGCTATTGATGAATCACCTGATGTTAAACAAGTGCTTCATTACAAGAGGATAGTATTGACTAGGTTGTACTACTTCTGCACTGTTGCACAAGCATAGCTGAACAACTTCAAACCAAATACCATTTGAGACTACAAAAACATGCACCTCTCCTCTGACTGTTCAAATAACCCCCTACCCTTCAACCCAGAAGGAACAAACAAATCACTTCAACAAAAGCAAAATACTGCAGAGGTTTCAAATCTGAAATCAAGACAAAAAATTTTGGGAATTCTTAGCGGATCAAGCAGCACCTGCGAAGGGAAGCTGTGTTAATGTTCCTGGTTGATGACCCTTTTTCTGAATGAAGGAAATGTAGAAGTATAAGAAATTTTGAACTTGGGAAAGAGCTAGGTGGGAGAGAATACAAAAGGGAAGGTCTGCGATAGAGTGGCAATCTGGAGGTCGCCACATTATTTAATGAAAGGAAAATCATTTCAGATAAATATATCAGTGCTATTTGAGAATGTAACAAACATGGTGGTTTTATTAGAACCAACAGATGTCATGTAATAGGATTTCCAAAAGGAATTCAGTAAGTCACCCCATAAAATGCTACTGAACAAGTGCTCATGATGTTGGAGGTAATATATTAATATAGATGCAGGATTCATTGGGATAAGTTGGTCATTTTTTCAAAATGCATTGATGACTTG
Source organism: Rhincodon typus (assembly GCF_021869965.1). NCBI lineage: Eukaryota > Metazoa > Chordata > Chondrichthyes > Orectolobiformes > Rhincodontidae > Rhincodon > Rhincodon typus. Next base: position 100,633,881 of record NC_063333.1, on the reverse strand, counting down.
GATGAAGAGACTGAATGTATCGTAGCTAACTTTTGCCATGAAACAAGTAGGTAAGAAAACATATTATGAGGAGCATGCAAAGAATCTATAAAAGAATACAGCTTGGCTAAGTGAGTAGGCAATAAAAATAACAGATGGAGTATAATGTGGGAAAATCTGAGCTTATCCACTTTAATGAGAGAATGTTACAAATACTGAGGGGATCTGGATGTTTTCATAGAGTCACCGAGTCATAGAGCTGTACAGTATGGGAACAGACCTTCAGTCTAACTCATACATGCCAACCAGATATCCTAAATTAATCTAGTCCTATTTGCCAGCATTTGGCCTATTTGCCTCTAACCCCTTCCTATTCATATACCAATCCAGATGCCTTTTAAATGTTGTAATTGTACTAGCCTCCACCACTTCCTCTGGCAGCTCGTTCCATACACGCACCACCCTCTGCGCAAAAATGTTGCCCCTTCAGTCACTTTTAAATTAGATCTTACTCAGCCTATCCCTATAGCTCAAACACTCCTACACTGGCAATATCCTTGTAAATCTTTTCTGAACCCTTTCAAATTTCACAACATCCTTCGTTTAGCAGGGAGACCAGAATTGAATGCAGTATTCCAAAAGTGGCTTAACCAATCTCCAGTAGAGCCGCGACATGACCTCCCAGCTCCAATACACAATGCACTGACCAATAAAGGCAAACATATGAAACATCATCTTCACTATCCTATCTGTGACTCCATGTGTGAATTACAGAAAGTTAGTATACAATACAGCAAATAATTATCAAAGCAAATGAAATGGTCATTATTGAATGGGAAATAGAATATAAAAGTGGGAAAGTCAACTGTACAGAGGATTGGTGAGACCACACCTAATCTACTGTGTAAGTTTTGGTTTCCTTATTTAAGGAAGGATATTCTTGCACTAAAGGCAGTTCAGAGAAGATTTGCCAGGTTGATTCCTTTCACATCAGTGGAAAGGTTGAATATACTCATTGGAGGTCAAAAAATGAGAGGTGATCATATTGAAACAAGATTATGAGTTACTTGCAAAGGTGAATGCAGAGATGATGTCTCGTAACTGAGTCTAGAACTAAGAGACACAGTTTCAGTATAACGTGTCTCCCATTTAAGATAGGGTTGAGGGGGAATTTCTTCTTTCAGAGGGTTATTAATCTTTGGACAACCATATATATTCGAGTCTGGGTTAGACAGATTTTTGATCTACGAGAGAGCCAAATATGATGGGGGAGTTAAGGCCACAGTCATCGTGTGACTGAATGCTGAAGCAGGCTAGTGAGATCAAATTGCCTACTACTGCTCCTACTTCTTATGTTCAAGATCTAGAAAATCTGGAAACATTCAATGGATCTGGCAGCATCTGTGGAGAGTGAGCCAAAATTCATATTTTTGGAACCTGAAAGGTCTCAAAATCCAACACTTCCTTATCTCAGATTTCCAGTATCCACAATATTTTACTTATTTTTAAAAAAATGTTCCTGTACTCATGAGAAATTAAAAGACTAAAAAAAAGCCTAAAAAGATAAAAAGATTTAGTATTTCCAACATACTCTTTTTTTAATTAACCAAATCATGTCACAGGCAATTAAAGTACATACAAAATGGAAAACAAGAACAGATAAGTGTAAGGTGGAGCATTAAAGTCACACCATCCTTAGGCAAAGATGCCGCACGGCAGTGTCTGAAAAGATTCAGAGGTTTTAGCTTCCCAGATGATTTTCTACTGTCATTGATGTCACACCAAGCGTGACAGCCTCCCAGCCCAGCATGTTGGACTCTTGGCCCAAAATGGAAATCACAGTGGTCGAGCATGGCGATCTCTCAGTCAGGCGTGATGGTGCTTCAGCGGTATGTGGCAGTCTGTCAGCCTAGCCTGGACTTCCAGCCTCAAGGTGATTCTGCAAAGTGTGGGCCCACCATGGCTAAGCACTTAAGAAAGACTGCAATGTTTGAACTTGCAACTTTATTTTCTACAGAAGAGTAAGAAGGTCTGCAATGTGTAGCTTTTAACCTTATTTCATATGTTTTACACTATACCATAATCATTGCAGTATTTAACTTTTAACTTTGTTCTTTCTTTCTTATTCTTAAAATTCTGTACCTGGTTACCTAAGATGGCACCTTGTGTGTCAACGTTATAGCTTTTCACTGTGCTGCTATACTTTTGTACTTTCGTACACATGATAATAAAATCAAATGAAATCAAATCCACCAACCTTTGGTCAGAATTAGCAGATACACATTAGAATAAGGCTCGGGAATTAAAAGTCTCCAGCTTGTCAGCAGAGGACAACCTGCCTATCACTCACCTAAATCAGATTTAAATCAGGATTTTATATTTTTGTATCATACGATTAACTTGATCCTGACATTAGAATTAACCATGAGGAAGGGCTCAAAATTCATGGGCAAAGAAGGCAAATTCATCCTCAAAAGCTCCCCAAAATGCTAAGGAAAATTTAATCACAGGACAATCCACGCAAGTGACAGATTGTGTACAGATAGTTAAATTCCTCCCAAAAGGCAGGTTGATCGTTTGAATTTTAAAGTGGATCTGAATGCCTGCTGCTCACCAGTGAACCTATCTGCAGCAAATGCAGGAAAGAAGCAACAATGAGCTGCAGGAAGGTGAGTGGCATTTTTCAGCTTGAGGCCTGAGTACCAAGTAGCAGCAGTGAGAAAGGTGTCACGTGGAGGAGAGTTGATGAGAAACCAGATGCAGGGAAAACAGAAGCAGCATGAAAACAACTGCGGTGGGGGAAGATGCAGTAGTGGAGTGTAGCGGAGTGGTGGCTAGCAAGCAGTGTTTTTTTTATTCATTGGATGTGGATGTCGCTGGCTTGGTCAGCATTTATTGGCCATCCCTAATTTCCCAAAGGACAGTTAAGAGTCAACCACATTGCTGTGGGTCTGGAGTCACATTTAGGCCAAACCAGGTAAGCACAGTTATTTCCTTCCCTAAAGGATTTTAGTGAACCAGATGGGATTTTCTGATTCACTTTAGACTTAAGGCTTAACATAGGAGCAGAAGTAGGCTATCATGTATGCTAAGCTGATCTGATAATTCTCAACTCTACTTTCCTGGCCTTTTGCTATAACCCCTTGATTCCCATTCTAATGAAAAATTTCCCATAAGCTGAAGTAATCTTTCTACATCTACTCTTTCAAGTCCCCTAAGAATCTGTATTTTTCAATAAAGTTGCCTCTCATTCTTCTGCATTTCATTAAGTACAAATCCAATCTATTCAACCTCTCCTCATAAGTCAGTCTTCCCATACCTGGTGCCAGCCTAGTCCAACCTTCCCTGGACTGCCCCTAATGCCAGTACGTCGTTCCTTAGATAAGAATCCCAGCACTGTGCATGTGATTCCAGCTGTCATCTGTCAAGTGCCCTCTATAATTTGAGAAAAGTCTCCCTACTTTTATACTTGATCCCATTTGTCTTCCCTATTATCTGATGAACTTGGATGCTACCTTTTTGTGATTCATTGTTGAGGATTCTCAATTTTTTTGTGTTGCTTTTTGCAGCCTTTCTCCATTTAAATAATATTTTACTCCACTTCTTCCTGCCAAAGTGTATAATCTCATATTTTCCCACAATATATTTCTTCTGCCAAGATTTTGCTTACTCGCTTAACCTGTCAATAGCTCTCTGCTGACTTCTTGTGTCATCCTCACCACTTGTCTTCCCGCTTATTTTTGTGTCATCCACAAACTTGGCTGTAGTCCTTTCACTTTCCTCTTCTGATCTTGACCGTAATTGAAATACTTCGGAATTGTAGTCTTTGCTGTGATGAAAGAAGTGTAGTGAGATATCTGAATGAATTTAGGGGAGTTTAAGGGTAGGGAGCATAGTTAAAAAATAGAACCATATCTTTAGAAATTGCATGAGGGAACAGCTATACACTGGAAATTTGGAAGAAACTTGGAACTTCCTTCTACAAATAATAATTAATGTTGCATCAGTATTACTGAAATTGAGATGCTGTATAAAGGATGGTAACTCCCTGGCTAAAACCTTCCAGATTTGTGCATATGTGCTAAAAATTGGTTGTGATCTTATGAGTCTACAGGATGCATGTGTGATGGCATTTTTGTGTGTGGACCTATGTTGGTTATTTTGGGAAAAAAATCTGTTGGTAACATGCCTTTTTTTGGCTGCATCAACTAATAAAGAAGTTAGTGCTGAAAAAGAAAGTGTTGCAATCTGAAAAGTGGCCCCTGATGATCAAAATGTAACCCACAACAAAATATGCAATGGAATTCTAGGGACCTCTGATGCAAATACAACAGGAAAATTGCCATGCACAGCCAACATCAGATGAAAACTCTGTTTAAGGGAAGTTAGATTGTACAAATGAATAGGTTTTAATTCGTGTGCGATATGAAAATTTAACATTCTCAAACCCATTAGCAATAACCCACCTCCAATCTACCTACTTCTGCATTAAATGGAAATGAATGCGGGTGTAGGCAGCCCAGTCAACCTACTCTCAACCTACAAGTGGGTTATTTAAATTTTATAATGAACCTGTGCGTGTGAGAGTTAACCAAATTTCCAGAAGTAACTCTGTGTTTTATCAGGTCTGAACAAACCTACCAACTAGTGTGGGTGCTTGGGAGGACTGCTGTCTGCAGACGTAAAGTACCTGTACAGCTGCTCTTGTTACGTAAGAAGACTAAACATGCTTCAGTGTCTTCCAACAAGAGCACTTCCCACGCACTCACAGAACCTGTCCCATTGAATATCACAGCCCATATATCCCAGAAAAACAACTTGAAATGTAAAATGAAATGTCACCCCCAGGTAAAATCGGTGAAACTGTCCAATCAAACTTCTTAATTGGTGTGGTCCTTCCCAGAATGCAGTGTCATATTTGTGTGAGGACGTGTCCTAATTTATTGGGATGCTCTGAATATTTTTCAATTAAGATGGTTGTTTCAAAGTCAGTCCTGACTTATTCTGTTTAATGTCAAACCTAGTACATTTTAAGAGCCTCAAAGCCTACGCAATCTTAAATTCCCCTTTTATTATATCTTTCACACATTCCTCGAATTTCTTCGAACCTCCCCACAGAAGATCATTAACTTACTTCATGAAGATGCTTGCCAGTTTTCTTTTATGATATCAGTAGAAAATTGCTGGGTCTGCTTCAGGTTGAATACAATCCATTTTCAGTAAGACAGACCTACCTGAGAAATACCATGCCCTCACTGCATCATTCAATCCTGAACCACATTTGTTTAATTTCCATAGCTGCCTTTGTATATCACCTGCTTCTTTAGGTAGTTTCAAAAATACCTCCCTTTGAAACTTCTCAAACTGTATAGATGCAGTTTTTATATTGATTCATTTACATCACTTGTTAGTATTACAGATCACTTTTTGATATTACACAAATATACTGTAATATCTCGATCACCAATTTTCTCTTCCAAAGCTCAATGTTAGTTTGCCTTCAGCTTTGTATATCCCATCAAGAATCACTTCTCCTGTGAATCTCCATCCATGCAATAAGCCTAGTTGTTCACTAACTCACTGTACCTCAGTGTGCACACCAAATTCTTTCCAGTTCTTCAACTATTTCTGTTTGGCAACTTTTATAAACTTACCTTCTGACTTGTTTGTAGCCACTAAGACATCTCGATCATGAGGGCATCTACGTTTTGTGGTATTTACACCTTGTTCCATCTCTACTTCATTTAAGCTATTACAAGATCTTTCTCTCCTAGGATCAGAATTCCTTTTGCAAGTTTGGAATTTTTTCCTAGCACCACATTCATTTTCACATTCACTTTCAGAAATTGTACTGCACTTCCTTGCCTTCCACATCAGCACCTCATTTGGTAATTTGTAGATTTTATCACCTGTCCTTCTTCATGTTGCAAATTTAACCAAAGTTTACATTTGCCAGTAGCTTGCCTGTCTCTCTTTATAATGGTGACATCTCTCCTGGCATACATGTTACTTTCGTGCCAACTTTCTGGAATTGTCCTCTGGGGCAAATAGCTTTGTCCACAGTTTCTCGACCACTTTGCCCATATTCACTCAGCCTTTTATCTGCCATAATCTGCTCCTCATAGGTGTACAATTTATGTGTATGCTGTGTGTATGGTGCCTGATCACTTTTTATGATTTGTTCAGATTCTGTCAGTTTGTAATCAGTGCCAATTAGCTTTGAGGAATGCACCCAAACAGTTTGATTGGAGTGCAGATAAGCTTAAACATTTACCACCAGTGAGGTTCACTTGAGAGAGTTGCTCTGTAAAAACCTTGGGTGTTTATGGCTTCCTACTGGGAGTCCTTTCCCCACAACTCCTCTCCCATCCTCCTCATATTGACATTTTCAGCTCTCTGTGGCCTCTGGTGATCCTCTGAATTGGGCTTTTTTTTCAGGAGGAAGCCCTATCAATGCAGTCATGTCATAAAGTCATTACAGAAAGCGTTCATTTAGCCCACTGAGTTCACGTCAGCTCTCAGTAGAAAATCCAGTCAGTACCAAAGCTCTACCTTATCCCCATTGCCAGGCCATCTCCCATGTGCCCATCAGTTTTCTTTTGAAATCATTCAGTGTCTCCATTTCCATCAATCTCTTAGACTGTGAATTTTAAGGTATAACTATCATTGTATTAAATTAAAAATAAATTTGTTCTTCTCACCCCCTGTATATTTTGCCCAAAACCTTAAATCTATCCCCCACCTGTCAGTTTTTCTTTGTCTACTTTATCCAAATCTGTCAGAATCTTAAACACTTCTAACAAATCTCCCTTCAACATCCTGTCTTCCAACTGGAAGTATCTGTTTGATGTAGAAGCCCTGAAGTCAACAAAATACTTAGCACTGCCACACTACTCCCTGTAGACTTTTGCAGCTCAAAACAACTGTGGAAAGCATAAATAAATAAATAAAACTTAGCAGCTAAAAGAACTTAAACCCGCAAGTAACATGTTGGAAGCTGATGATCTCTTTTAAATGTGAAGGTGGGAATGGGAGGGGTTCTTTTGTAATGTTTAACATGCTTTCAGGCCTGTGACATTATGCTAGCATGTTGGCTAGGGTATGGCAAAGCTGGTGTCAAGTCAGAGTTACTTTGCATACTTCCAACTAAATCCTTTATCGTGATGGCATCTACCAAGCTTCATTTCAGAAGTGCGCCCACACCATCGATGTAGTGTTGAAAACCTAAGGGCACAAAGGCTAAGAAGAGTAAGGGCTTATGTCACTCCCTCAATGCAATGAATAAACAGTCACTTTTGCTTCTCTCTCTCTCTTTCTCTTCTGTCACATTGTCTTATTCTTCTGTTTCAGACTATCTTGCCCTTTTTATTCTCAAATTGCAGTCAAGGAGAGAAACTAGCATCATGATCCAGGTTATCAGCTATGTTTCATGGGGCAGTTTCAGCTAGTGACTTGGGTAGGTGAACAAAGGCAGTGGCACTGCAGCACAGTATGAGGGTCAGCAGCATCTTCCAGACGCTCCAGAAAGAACCAAAACTACAGTAAATGGTAATTATAGCAGTAATGAGGACTGTAGACTTTTGTTTTTATTAAATTCTTAAAATTCACTTGAATTGGCTGTTTCTGTCACTGAATTTCAAGATGGAGCACTTTTCAATAACTGTACTAATGAGTGACCTAAATGAGAGATTTGTCAGAAGTTAGAGCTTCAGAAACAGATAATGGTTGTAGCCTAGGATTAACTTCTGTCAGTTTAATATATTAGTGTCTTGTTTTGGATCAGTTATGCATTTATTGGAAGTCAATTCCAGATGACAATATCTGCACTTTATTTTTAGAAAAACTAACATCTGTTTGAGAACTAATAGGACAGTTTATTGAAAATGTGTTTGTTTTACAGACAGTGGCTAAAATCTGATGACATTAAAAGAATTTCCCTTTTCTTTCACAATCAAGAATTAGAGAAAGAGGTAAGAGTCACTTTTAACTAAAATATTGATGTATAGATGTAAGATATTTGGGATGAAATTAGATAAGCCAACTACAGGTTTGGAGTTAATGGCACCTATTTATTTGATCACAGGCAACATATTACACTCCTAACCTTTGATGTTTTAATCAATTTCTGCTTTGCTTGTTAAGTGAATGAATCAGTTTTGGGGCCAATATTGTTCTGACAAGTGCTATTTAAAGGCAACCTCCATATCTTAAAAGGGAGATGCACTGTGACTGTAGGAGATGGTACTAGTCCTTTGTAAATTGAATTAGGACTATGATGTATTGAAAGATGACAGCTTGAATCAAAGTTTTGATGTTTCAATGGGAGGATTAATGCAAGAAGTGGAGAGACGAGAGACATCTCGGTCAGTGGTGAGATACTTGGGGGTTAGGTGGCAGGTTGCCCTTATAAAAATGAGGAACTTAGGAACAAGATGAGGCATTTTAAACCCTCAAGTTTGTGGTGTAATTCAGTGAGATCTCTAACATAATTTTGCCCTATCCCATAATACCTTGGCTGACAAAAGTCTATGAAACACAATTTAAAATTAACATTGATCAAACATCAATTGTCAGATATGAAAGGAAGTTCTAAGCTTCTACCACAATTTATCAGTGGAAGTGTTTCTTAAATCAGCTGCTGAAAGGTCCAGCTCTAATTTTTAGTTCATGTCCCCAGTCTTCCAGCAGAAAGACTTGCTCTCTATCTAACCTAACTGTTCTCCATGATACCTTGGAAACTTTGATCAAATCATTCCTCAAGTTCTGGGAAATGCAACAAAGTTAGTATATTGATTCCACATAGTTTAACCCTTGGTGTCCATGCATCATTTTTATAATCTAAGGGCCAGCATTTTACTATTTCTTTTGATTATTATGTGCAGGCTTCGTGACATTTTAATGGTCAATGAACCTCCAGTTCTCTATGTACCTTGTCTTTTTCTAACTTTGCATCATTTAGAAATTACTCTGGTCTATCCTTTCTTAGATTCTAAACAGATGACTTCACATTTCTCCTCTTGGAATGTATTTGCCATAGTTTTGTCCATTCACTTAATCTATCAATAACTCTGTAATTTTATGCTTCCGTGATGCTCTCTACACTACCACCTATCTTTTTCATCTGCTTTCCATTCTGGAATCTAATTGATTAAGAAATGTGATAAGTAGCTGAGGCCCCAATATAGTTTCTTGTGGGATACCACTTGCCATATGCTGCCAATTATACATGTCTTTTATCCACATCCTCCATCTCCTGCCATCAAATAATTCTTAATCACATAAATAATTAGCCTTCACTTCCATCAACTTCAGCTTTATATAACAGTATCTTTTGAAAAACTTTATCAAATGCCTTCTGGAAGGAAATATAAATAAAGTTAATAGATATTCCCCCATCCATACTTTTGTTAAATCTTCAAAATTTCAATCAAGTTTGTCAGATGTCTTACCTTTACAAGTCTATGCTGACACTCTGAGAAGAGCTGAAAGTTTTAAAGGTGTTCAGTCACCCTGTCCTTTTTTATACACTTTAGCAGTTCTAATGGTAGCCAACTTGAAGCATTAATGCTGTGTTTCTCACTTGACAGATGCTGCCAGACCTGCTGAATATTTCCAGAACCTCTGTTTTTCTTTCAGATTTCCAGCATCTACAGTACTTTGTTATTGCAAGACTGCTTGGGAACATGTACATATTGGTTTATAGGAAGACTGATTACTTCAGGTTGATTTAACAAAAGCCCTCTCACAACATCTGGGGCCATTACCTCACTGTACTGAGAAAAATAAGAATTTATAGTAATGTGCACTTTATTTTTACATTAGCTCTTTGATTCATTCGTATTTTCATATTAACTCCTGTAGTATCGGGCAACTACACTTCCAGCCTTCAAGTACTATGTCACCTGTGCTTGCCTCATATTTTTCTGTATCTTCATCGTTCAGATTCTGGTGTTGCCAAAGTAAGTATGTTTGCACAATTTCCTTTAGTTTTATTCAAACTTGAGATGTGGGCGTCAGTTTCTTGGCCAGCAGTTTTTTACCCAGCCCAATTTTCCTGGAAGGAATGTGGAGAAATGTTGAACCACTGTAGTCTTTAATGTGTAGGATACAAGCACTTCTTTCCCCTTGTGTGCACCTGTTTTTGTTTAGAAAAGAATGTCTGGGCTTGCAGCCAAGCCTCATTATGCATTGGGTATGTTTTGTAAGACAATGTGCATGTAACTTGTAAAATTGGACAGAACTTTAATATAAGGCTCGTTTGGCAAATGAGGTCTTTTACACATGTATGTTTGCCTTCATTCAGTGATTGCTTTGTAATGCATGTTAATAGAGTCACTGCAAGAAATTTTGCTTTATAATTAGGAGAGCAAACTTCTGTTTTCTCTTCTCCATACCATACTTAGTCATGTTGCATACCATGATCAAGCTAAAGAGCAAAATCCAACTTTGTCAATGGCACCCATGCCCATGTAAATTGGATACTAGGGTGCGTAAATTATGTTGACCAGCAATTTGGGACAGCTGTTCTACTAGGTTTTCCATTTTTGGAGGTAGGCTGTATCATGGGCCAGTGTTTACCACACTGGCTGAGATTGGACTTTAAAGCAGTAAGGAATCATGACTTTAAATTCACGTAATTCTATTATGTTGGAATTTAAGAATGCAGCCAGTGACTCCTTTGCATATCAGCTGGATTCTAAAAGTGTTAACACATTTATTTAGAATTATTCTCATTCTGAGCCGAAAGATTGAGAGTTAATGCTCCATTCAAATTGTTAACTACATATCTTCGGTGGTAGTCAGTTAAAGAAGCTGAGACCATAAACAAAGGTTTTGTCTGCTTAGTCCAGTGGTTCAGGTGGATGTTAAAGAAACCAAAGCACGAGGAGCACGAACAGTTCATCCACTTCACTAACACCTTCCACCCCAACCTTAAGTTTACCTGGACCATCTCTAACACCTCTCTACCTCTCTCCCCTTCCTGGACCTCTCTGTCTCCATATCGGGCAACCACCTAGAAACTGATATTCATTTCAAGCCCACCGACTCCCGCAGCTACCTAGAATACTCCTCCTCCCACCCACCTTCCTGCAAAAATGCTATCTCCTATTCCCAATTCCTTCGCCTCCGCCGCATCTGCTCCCAGGATGAGGCATTCCACTCCCGTACATCTCAGTTGTCCTCGTTTTTCAAGGACCGTAACTTCCCCTCCTCGGTGGTCGAGAACGCCCTCAACCGTGTCTCCCACATCTCCCGCACCTCATCCCTCACACCCCGTCCACGCAATAAGAACCAAAAAAGAATCCCCCTCATCCTCACGTACCACCCCACCAACCTCCGGATCCAACGCATCATCCTCCGACACTTCCGCCATCTGCAATCCGACCCCACCACCAAAGACATCTTTCCCTCCCCACCCTTATCTGCTTTCCGGAGGGACCACTCTCTCCGTGACTCCCTTGTCCGCTCCACACTCCCCTCCAGCTCCACCACACCCGGCACTTTTCCCTGCAACCGCAGGAAGTGCTACACCTGCCCCCATATCTCCTCCCTCACCCCCATCCCAGGCCCCAAGAAGACTTTCCACATCAAGCAGATGTTCACCTGCACATCTGCCAATGTGGTATACTGCATCCGCTGTACCCGGTGTGGCTTCCTCTACATCGGGGAAACCAAGCAGAGGCTCGGGGACCGCTTTGCAGAACACCTACGCTCGGTTCGCAATAAACAACTGCACCTCCCAGTCGCGAACCATTTCAACTCCCCCTCCCATTCCTCAGACGACATGTCCATCCTGGGCCTCCTGCAGTGCCACAACGATGCCACCTGAAGGTTGCAGGAACAGCAACTCATATTCCGCTTGGGAACCCTGCAGCCCAATGGTATCAATGTGGATTTCACAAGTTTCAAAATCTCCCCTCCCCCTACCACATCCCAAAACCAGTCCAGCTCGTCCCTGCCTCCCTAACCTGTTCTTCCTCCCACCTATCCCCTCCTCCCACCTCAAGCTGCACCTCCATCTCCTACCGACCAACCTCATCCCGCCCCCTTGACCTGTCCGTCCTCCCTGGACTGACCTATCCCCTTCCTAACTCCCTACCTACACTCACCTTTACTGGCTCCATCCCCGCCTCTTCGACCTGTTTGTTTCCTCTCCACCTATCCTCTCCTCTATCCCTCTTCTATCCGCCTCCCACTCTCTCCCTATTTATTTCGGAACCCCCTTCCCCTCCCCCTTTTCTGATGAAGGGTCTAGGCCCGAAACATCAGCCTCTCTGCTCCTATGATGCTGCTTGGCCTGCTGTGTTCATCCAGCCCTGCACCTTGTTGTCTCAAAGCACTATTAATGCAGGTTTCTGGCCAGCATTCCTCTTCCAATCAACACCACTAAAAGTAAATGAATTGTATTCCTCTCATTCTGTTGCTTTGTTGAGTCCAGTGTGCAATATGTTTATCAAATCTATCCGTATCACCAAAGTGACAACAATTCATAAGATATATAATACATGTAGGACATTTTGTGAGATGTGTGGTGCTGTTTTGATTGCAAGCAAAAGTTGAAACATTTGTTGGTTAATTCTGAAACTATTAATATTATTTTTGGACATGATCAACATACGTTTATTTTAACTTTAATGTTTGAATTTGTTGTAGAACTTCTATTCTTGGGATTTCATTTGGAACTGCTTTCCTTACACTTGTCTTCATTCTCTTCACCTGTTTTGCAGGACAGCTTCTAGTGAGTGTTCATGTCTTTTATTTAAGAATAAAGAAAACAATAACTTATTGATAGCCATCAACTACATGAACATAAATACCTATTTGTTAATTTATTATCTTAAGCAGATATATGTGTTTATTTATGAGATCACCAAAACAGTTTAATTTTCTTAAAATGTAATGCAAATTATATTCAAGAAACCATTGCTAAAAACGCAACAGCCTCTTCAGGCAATCTATCGCTTTTTAAAAAACAATCGTCACCTCTATCATGCATTTCCTTAAGCTAGTAAGTGAAAGTGGTTGTAAATTAATGAATGCTGACCAAACTGTGTTGTGATTCACAAATGGGAGTTCATTATATCTCAATTGACATAACAGATGCCTTTTCTTTTATCATAAACATCAACAAGAATGAAACCAATCCCCAGTGCAGAGAGACAGCATACTTATTAACAATTTAGGCAAACTTGGAGAACTTAGAATTTAAGTGGGAAAAGGATTTACACTATTGTTTCATATTAGGAGCAGAAATGCCACAGGAGATATTTACATTAATCTGCTTTAGCACTATATAGAGCAGAAGTTCAAAAGTGACAAAGGGATCAACATGAAACACAACCATTCTAAAGCTTTGAGGTAGTGGAGATTGTAAATTTTGAAGCAATGATGACTTGTGACAGGGCATCATGTAGACACGACACAGTGCACTCATAGTACATCCCCAGTGAGTGTTAAACTAGCTGATAGACTGCCAATCAAGTGTAGTGTTCAGTAAAGGATGTTATTGGTTGTTTTTGAATGATTTTTCAGATGCATATGTCCAGGCAAGTGGAATGTACACCATCAACTCCTTACTTGTGGGCTGTCGGTTGTTTGGCAGCCTTAGGTAACAAAGAAGTGGGTCCTTTGCTCAGTTATCCTGGTGTCAAAACCAGAATATTAATGTGGGTCTTCCAGTTGAGTTTCTGATAAATAGTGACCTTTAGCCAACCCAACCAGGATGCTGATTGTGGGAGATTTGTTGACTGAATCATTGTCCCATTGAATGTCAAAGCAAAGCTGATGACAAGAGAGATCATTGCCTGCCATTTGTGTAGGTATTTTTGATCAACCAGTTTAGGAATGTAATGACACCTCCGGAGCAGAGGTGGAATTGAATCCAGGCCTGCTGACCCAGAGGTAGGAACACTACCAGTGCTCCACAAGAGCTCTTCTGGCATTTGTGTAATATTTATCAGCTTAAGATTTGCCCCCCTAAAGTGCATCATTGTACCAGATGGCTTTTTAGACAATTGAAGATAATTTAATAGTTACCATTATGGAGACAAGTTTCCTATTTCACTGATTCAATTAAAACTTCACTGCCATGGTGGGATTTGAACACATGCCCCCAGGGCATTACCTGGATTACTACTCTAGTGATATTATCATTATTCCACTGGAGTTTGAGGACTGATGATTGAACAGACCTTTTGTTTTACCCTTTATTTTAAGTGCACATTTCATCTTTAGAAATAATCTTGCATAGATATGTAGTGTCAGTGAAGAGTGGGCTTTGTTGCATACATTTTATAGTGTTGTGAAACATAAGCACGTATTCTAGAAATTATAAATCTGTGAAATGCTATTTGACCCAAAACTAAAGTTATGTATCCAATTCTGAGTACCATACCTACATGAAGGCTTTGCAGGGGCTACAGAAAAGATTTACTGTGTTCCTGCGGATAAGAATTATAGTCACATGGATAGGCCAAAGAAGCTGTGATTGTATTTCTTTGAGCAGAGTAAATTAAAATCAGTGAATAATTTAGATAAACTAACTAAAGGGAAACTATTTCTGATGCTGAGAATGAGAGACCACAGATTTAAGGCAATTGGCAAATAAACAGCTAAATCACAATAATTATAAGCAACAGGTGTTAGGTTTTGGAATGCACTACCTATAGCTACAGATTCACTAGTAATATTCAAAAGGAAGTTGGATAAATATTTGAGGGAGAAATAATTGCACAGATTGGGGGAATTGGCAGGAGACAGAGATTAATTGGATTGTTCTTTAAGGAACTGACACAGACTTGGATCAGTGTTCTCGTTATATGTTGTTGCTATTCCATGATTTTAATGGTTTTAGAATGTTGCATGACAGTTTTGTTATACAGTGGAGATCAACAGGAAAATATGTGCTGAATTAATTTATAAGTTTATGACTGCACTATAAAGATGCAGAAGTTATGCTGCAGTTTGACAAAATTCTGATTAAACATCACTGGAAGCAGATCTGGTCACCGCACCTGAGGATGGATATATTCGTCTTGAAGGGAGTACAGCGTAGGCTTACAAGAGTGATACTGAGACTTCAGGCGTTGTTATGAGGAGAGAATATACAAATTAGGTCTGTTTTATCTAGAATTGGGAAGGTTAAAGGGTGATCTGATGAAAGCCTTCAAGTTATTAAGAGGAAAAGACAGGGTAGATTAGGATAAATTAGTCCACTGGTTGGGGATTCTAGGACAAGGCAGAATAATCTGAGAATTAGGGCCAGACCATTCAGGAGAGATATTAGGAAGTGCTTCTACACACAAAGGGTGGTAGACATTTGGAAATCTCTTCCACAAAGGACAATTGATGCTAGATCAATTGTTAGTTTTAAATCTGAGATGGATTTTGTTTTGTAAGCAAAGGTATTAAGGCATATGGGCTAAAGGCAGGTTTATGGAGTTAGGCCACAGATCAGCCGTGATCTTACTAAATGGCAACAAGGCTTGAAGAGCTTAATGGCTTACTCCTGCTCCTTTTAATAAAGTAAGCGCTTGAATTTGTACATTTGGGCACATCTTTGTGATTTGAGTGCTTTTTGAAACAACTGTAAGCTGGTAAATATATTTAACTTGACTGTATGCATAGGATGCAGTTGAAGAATTTTAACATTTTAACTAATGGTTCTTTTCCATGTAGCAATGTAGCAAGAAGGCTTCAGCATCCTTGGCATGGATTTTGAAATCTTCTGAGATAATTGCGAACAAACCTTTACCACGGCTTACACTCACAATGACAACCACCACAGTTATATTAGTTATGGCCATATTTAACATGGTAAGTGTTTTGTATAATTAAACTTACAATTCTTTTTAACATTGGAAGATTAATCTTCTTTATTAAATGTATTTTTCTACTACTATATTAAGTTACCCATATTTATTTGCTTCCTGCTCGAGTCATAAACCATGCACACTTGAGAATAAAAACAAATCTTTGCTCCTGGGTTTTCTTCCAATACTGAAGCAGAATTGATCAGTCATCAAAGTTCGTGTACAAATAAGCCACAAATGATTTGGGCTCTTTGCTTTAGTGGCAAAGTGTGTTGCGTATGTGCTTCATGCAACTGATAATGGATGCTTACTAAATTATAAACTCTCAACCTAAACACTGCATTGTACATAGGTGTTCCAACATGCATTACTACCCTTTCACTGTTTGAAATCCAACAAGTTGTTAAGTTTTGCAATTATCATCAATGTGTAATTTGAGTTTAACAATCTTAAAGCATAACCTTTGCATCTGTCTGTTTCCTTTACTTTCCAAGTTTCAGTCTTACTCTATTTCTCTCTTGTTTTTGCTTAGGGGCTGTTCATCATTCTGTCATTGATACCTATTGTTATGCATGGGACTCCCAGCAGCACAAAATAATCGCACATTTATACACAAAATGCTGGAGCTTTCTTCAAATGTATTTTACAGATCACATTGTTTGCTGAGGATTGGTAGGGTCCCTTCTACAGTGGGATGAAAATGGCATGGATTTTCTTCCGGTAGTGTTGAGGCATTAAAAATGAGGCATGTATGGTTCACAATCACAAATATATTCAAAGTTTCCCAAAAGATTGTTAATGGTAACCAGGAGAGCACACACCCATGACAGCAAGTTTTGAGCCAGATGAATATTGCCAGTGTTTCTGTTGATTCGAGGAATAATTGATGGAACACTTGCCACTGAAGTTTCCATTTGAGAACTCCAAAAATCCTGTGCAGGTATTTCTGCTATAACGCATGTTTTGTTAACACAAATTGGCTGTAATGCGATTGATGAATAGTGGGCGCTGTTTGGATAACGCAAACTTTCTGCTGTACAGGTTTAGCAATTTCCCTATAACATGATTTCCTGTGGCAATTCGCTGTAGCACAAGGTCACACAAGAACGCAACTATCACATTATAGGAGAAATACCTGTAATATGTAGTAGTAGTGTCCTACCCCTGGACCAAGAGGCCCGAGTTCAAGTCCCACCTGCTCCAGAGGTGATTAGAAAACAATGTAAAGTATTTTTATTCACTAAACATCCAGCTACTTTGTGATGCCAGTCACCGTACCAAGCATTATGAAACATACATGCTGATGCAGAAAGAAGATACAACACTGGTCACACTTCTAGCAAAGCTATAATGGAACCAACCATAGGTTTCCTGAAGATAAGCTTTCGATGCCTGGACTGCATCAACAAAGCCTTGCAGTAGCTCTGGATGTCCCGTATCATTATGGCAAGTTATCCCCTCCACAACTGGAACCAACAAATTGGTGATATCCTGGGTGAAAATGAAATGGAGGATTAACAGCAATCTGACAAGGAAGATCAGGCAGATGAACAGGACATTAAACAGGTGGACCAGCTAAGAAAGCAGGACAGAGCAATGTATTATAGAGCCCAAGGGGCCAGGTATGACCCTATGGCAACCCACTTCCAGGAAGACTGAGCTGGTCCAGACATTATTTACTTGTTTGCAGATTTGTTGCTCATCTGACAAGCAGCCCACATTTAGTTCAAAGAACATCTGAATTTTGTAGTTCTTCATCTTTGTGTTCTGAATAAATGTTTCATTATCCAAGTTAATGTACAAATGATATTTTTAGATGATCCCACTTTAAAGTATACACACATAACTTGCCTTACATCACTGTTAGGGACAAAGCAACAATAAGACAGTGTATCTTATTACACAGTTACATCACATGGCATTAATGTTAGGTAGTTCTTAAGGCAACCACAAGGATACAGCACCAGAGTGATGTGTGGTGTATTTCTTCATGATTCCCACCATGTTGACATGGATCCTGAGGAAACATCTTTGAGCCTTTCTTCATCAGGCTACTGCACAATAAGGCATAGGGAATATGTGAGCATGACATCTCCAACCCTTGAAACGTCACTGTTTCCCTTAAAAAAACTCACACAAAGGAATAACCTTTCCTTACAGACAAGTGTGGAATTATCACCAATTCCATACTCTCACTCATGCAGTAAGTGAAAATGTTGAAGGATGTGTGCAAGACAGTCCTTGACATTTTTCCTGGACATTGCCATTAGTTTCAGTAATAACATGTAATGCCTTGACTGCTGTCCTTAAGTTAAGATTCTAGGATCCTTGATGGATAAAGCTATCTACCATCAAATAATCAGTCTCTTGTGAGAGATGAGTAATTGTAAAGTCTTACATCTTTGAAATGAATGAAGGGGTTTCTCATCTATCATGATTGTGACTTCACCGCATTCGACAGTGAAGGTAGTACTCCAGAAAACATTGTAACAGTGCAAATAGAAATATATAGTATCCCCACTACATCTATACATCCTAGTATGTTTTCTTCATCGTCTTGCTCCCATATTGTCGAGGTACTGTCCCAGACTCTGCAGCTGAAGTGATGGGAGCCAGTTCTGTAATTGGCCCTGTTGATGTGGAAGGCTTGTGTGGTCAACCACTGCTGTCATTGGCTTTAGATGGCCCAGACCTGCTGACAATCTCCTGCCCAGTTGCAGCTCATCCTTCTAAGGTTGTCCTACTGCAGGCTTTAGGATCACAAACTGGGGAAGGTAGAAGGGCAGGGCACCTTGAAGTGCCCTGAGAAGAAACTTCTGAGGTACATGTTGCTACTCCCTCTCTGAGGGCACCTGCTGGTACCATTCTGTCTTCCTGTGAGGAAGCAGCATCTGGAGTGAGGTTGAGCTGCCTCATTCTCCTTTTGAGTTGCCATTGATATTAAGTAGCCACAGTTAAAAGAATAGTGCAGGGTCCAGTATATCTGTGGTTGCCACTGAATTTTTCTGATGAGGTTTCTCTGGGTGCCACTAGTGCATATATAGGAGAAGAGAGGGAATTAATTGTAAAAGGTGGAAGAAAACTTGTGCCGAAGATGAAAGAGTTAGCATTAGTGGTGCTACAGCACCACAGCATAATAGAGCTTATTGGATTGGTTACCCATTGCTCAGCGTATGGCTGTCTCCGTAAACCTGTCCTTGTACAGAGTGAGGAACCTAATGTCTGCTAATGCCTGTGCCTTTCTTGGGCTTCATGGCCCAGTTGTAGCTGACTTCAGACATCAGACCTAGAAGACCTTTGTGGGACCTTCCCTTGACTAACTAATTCACATCAGCATGGAATATTAGTTCACCCTAGACAGCATTGAGATCATTGAGTAAGGATTTTAACAAGTAGTATTCAAATTGAGTTTATAATCTTAACGGCAATTTTCATTGATTCGGAAAAGCCCACAACTTTACTTGCTGATGCTTGCTGGTGGATTATACATTGGTAATTGACATAAAAATGGAAATCAGGATTATTTCTGAAAAATTCAAGGAGTCCTGCATTTGCAACAGACATAACTGCTGTGCCATCAGTTGTGGTGGAAGTCAGTTTCTTGATTGAAATGTTTTTTCTGAAGCATGTAACTTTTGAATTCATTGTAGATGTCCTTACCTCTAGTTCTCCCTTTGAGGAGTGAAGGGGTGAGAAGATCCTTTTTAGTTGTTATGCCCTTTACACCCATGCACACAAAAACCATCAGCTGGTCTGAGTCGGTCATGTTGATGGATTCATCAAACTACAGTGAGAAGCATTCCCAGTCCTTCAGGTTCTGCTTTAAAGATGTCGTTGGGCAGGTATTCTACTCGCCTTGCTACTGTGGAAGCACCAAGTGACATGCTCTGGTTGTTATTTCTTTGTTCTTAAATCTTTGAATAAAGAGACAGTCATTGTTTCCTTAATTACTTTGCCATTTGTGAATGATTTCTAGTTATTTGCCAGAAAATGGCAAAAGTGAAATGATGCTTCAGTTCAGGCCTTACCTTTTACTGCTGGTTTAGAAACAAATAACTGTTAAGCTTCCAAAATAGTCTTCAGCTCATCAGCTTTCTTTGTCTGAAGGTGTACAATACAAAGGAAAGAAAGATCCTTAAATTTACTGTGTGTCACTTCAAATTCTCTGTTTTACTTATCAGTATAACTTAGAGAATTATAAAGCAAATGCTCTTCTCTTTTACAGTTGTTAACAAAAATTCATTTTTGCATTCTGTATCGAAGTTGTACATTTTTAGTTTTTTTTAAATGGTCCAGGTTCATCACTCACCATTAGTGCTTCACCATATACTTCATGGCATCGTCCTGCTGCTGGTCACTCTGCAGACAGGCCTCTGGAACATCCAGAATGTTGATGGCTAATTTCAAGTATGGTAGCAGGGGAGGTCACATCTGTGTCGGGATTTGTTTCTGGGGCCCCTGGTCATCTTGGATGTGGGGTGAGGTAGCATTCCCTTCTTCTTTATGCTGCATGGACCTATTGGGTAAGCAGCTAAAGAAGAAAAATTACAGGTCTATGCAGAACAAGTAGCGGTATGGGACTAGGTAAGCTGCTGTTGCAGAGAGTCTGCACGGGCATGTGAGCCAAATAGTCTCCTGTGTTTCTAGTATTGTAATAAATTGGCTCTATCATCAGTCCCCAGTATATTTCTTATTCATTTGTTTGCATTAGCATTGCAAAACCTATGTTACCTGCGATGACAGTCCATCCGGGCCAAACTAAAATAACAAATTGGCAAAACCTGTTAAGAGCATGCACTTTTCTGTACCATATGGCTTCCTGAAGTAGAACTCATGCAGCAGCATGATGACCTATTACAGCGAGGGCGGTCAGACACTCTGCAATCAATCAATCAATTGTGATCTGAATGTTGGAGACCACAGTTGTAGAGGATGAACTGGATGTGAGCTCTTGAGTAAACCTGATGTGTGCGATACTGAGGCTTGTAGTCTATCAGTCTCAGGGTGATGGGTGTGCAGTGGCTGAGGTAGAGTGAGTACTGGTCCTTTAACTGTGAAATAACATGCACAGGAGCTGGTGCCACTTACTCGTGCAGAAGATCATTGAACTTCTTCCTGCACTGGTAGGGCTTTCCTTATCACAAGTTGACACAACATTGACCCATGCTGCTAACGTTGTCTAAGCTGTCTGGGTCTCGTAGCATGGCCTCTTTCTATAGTCAGCCAAGATAAAGGCTGACATTCTCTAAAGCCCCGTCCACCAGTGCCTTAATATTTGTCCAATAGGTAGGGAAGTAGTTAGATTTCTGTGATGCATGTGCTGAGACTTTAAAGACAAGCAGCACAGTGTGAGTGGTCATTCCCGGCTCGCAGCATCTGAATTGTGTGAAGTTAGGCATTACATATGGCACCAGAGGAATGGAAATTAGAAAGTTGCAGCAGTGGAGAACACTTCCATCTCATTCACAACAAGATTTAGGAAATAACTTGCCCAACATCTCACTCACTTTAACAGCAAATGGGAAAATTCGACCCATTGTTCATAGTCCCTGAAATATTCTGAGAGACCTTCTTCACCACAAGGATCTGTTGAAAAAAACAAGGAGGACAATTCCATTTAGAGAAAACCTTGCTTCTTTTCTCTAGCACAGATTTTCAATGTGCCGTGGGCTGCCAAATTGAAACAGAGGACTGAGTTTCACCTGAATTCAACTAAGTGTCAATTTTGTAAATTTCATGAAGGGTTTCTCTCTCGGAAGCCTTGCAATAATTATCAATCTACTTTCTGAAACTCATCTCATTACCTATGTAGCTGGGAACAGCCCTTCAACTTGCGTGTAGAGGGAAAGGAACTAGAAATAAGCTCTGCTTAGGCCACTTAGGTGACACGCCTGACACCTCATTGCACGTGCCTGTGCACATCCTACCGCTGTTGCTATTTAAGTCAAAGGTTCGCATCAAATGACTGCACCTCCCAGTCATGAACCACTTCTACTCCCCCTCCCACTCCTTGGACAACATGTCCATCCTGGGCCCCCTCCAGTGCCACAACGATGCCACCCGAAGGTTGCAGGAACAGCACCTCATATTTCACTTGGGAACCCTGCAGCCCAATGGTATCAATGTGGACTTCACAAGCTTCAAAATCTCCCTGCCCCCGACCGCATCCCAAAACCAGCCCAGCTCGTCCCCGCCTCCCTAACCTGTCCGTCCTTTCTCCCACCTATCCACTCCTCCCACCTCAACCCCCACCCCCACCTCCTACCTACCAGCCTCATCCCCGCCTCCTTGACCTGTCCGTCTTCCCTGGACTGACCAATCCCCACCCTAACTCCCCACCTACACGCACCTTTACTGGCTCCATCCCCACCTCCTTGACCTGTCTGTCTCCTCTCCACCTATCTACTTCTTTAGCCATCTTCCATCCGCCTTCACCTCTCTCTCTATTTATTTCAGAATCCCCTTCCCCTTCCCCATTTCTGAAGAAGGGTCCAGACCGGAAACGTCAGCTTTCCCGCTCCTCTGATGCTGCTTGGCCTGCTGTGTTCATCCAGCTCTACACTTTGTTATCTAAGAAATAAATAAAACTGCATTTGCCTCTGAGGACAGAGACTACTTGTCTTTGGAACAGCAAAGTTTTTATGAACACTTGTTTGAACAATCAGACTTTTTGCTCTTGACGTCAAGAATCTCCTTACCAGCGATCTCACCTTTTTGCCAACTTTCTCATCAATGCCTGTGTCGTTCAGTAGCTGGAAAGATTTTGCTCATAAGTTAAGAACTCAATACTGCTACAATTAGCCTTCTATTTGCCCTTTGCTCTTTGACTTTCTATCACAACGGCAAACTGCAGTCACATGGCATTTCTAGGAACGTAATGATGGCCTTGTCAGAAAACCTGTTCACCCTCTTTCAGAATTTCACCAATCCACATTGATCTTAAGATGGACATCACAAAAAACAGAATGTGGACTTTTTCCCAAAACACATGGATATTCATACCTATATGTTTGTATGCAGAAAAGTTTTTGTTTGCTAGAAATTAAATAATTATCGCAAAGAAAATGGAGAAGATCCTCCGTCACTACATCATAAAGACTGCACATAGGCTACAGGGGTGATGGAACAAGAGAGTTGGAGAGGAGGCAGCAACTTATAGCTGAGTGAAGTTCACTTAAGAACGATTGTAAAACGCACTAAAAGTACTTCAACGCCTGTGCTTGTCCATTATGTTTAATTGTCATTAAAAATTTGCATTCATAATACATAAGTCACACTTCCACGTAAGATATAGTCCACAATATTGTAGAAATCCCCAAAAACGAACTCCAAATTATAATGTACAAATTTTACTTTAAAGAACAAATTCGTCAAAAAACATCATTCCTCTGTTCTAACTGCAGTTATTCCTTAACATTGCTCCTGCCCTTCGTGTTTGCTATCTTACTGAACCTCTTAATCCACTGTTTTGATGAGCTATTTCTTGAGCAGTAGGAGAACGTGATGGGTAACAGAGATAATTGCTTTGGAATAGATTTACATCTGAAGTGACTCTTCTAATCGCCCTTCTCTTGCATTTCCACAGGATTGTCTTATGCGCACAGTATTACAGAGCTTTGCCAAAAAAGGTACTTCTGTTAAGTAGATATGCTGCATGACAATGTAACTAATTTCCTAATATTATCTTCTGCAAAATGTTGATCCTGGCAGTTGAGAGATAAAATTATGCAGCTACCATTTGTCTCATTGCTGTACCTCTTCCGCATTTCCCTACAATTTTTTTCCACTTATTTAAGCAAATCCCTTTTGATTTGCTGTTGAATGTGACTAGGCCACTCTTTGAGGAAGGGCATCATTTTGCCTGTCCTCACTTTTTGTGCCAAAATGTATCATGTCACACTTGTGTTAAATGGCCCCTGTCATATGTACAACTATTTTACCTGTTTGTTACCTCTTGAAATCTGCATAGCTGTTGAGAGCACAGCAGTAAGCCATCATTTATTATGACTGCTGATATAAAACACTGAGGAAAAAAAACAATAATTAAACTGAACACTTAGGCAGTGCCACAAAGGTGCAAGTTGTGCATTCAAAAACCCCAAAACTCCTTTCCTCATGGCATGGATGTCCTAACACTCCAAGGATGACAGCAATTCAAGAAAGCAACTTACTATCACCACATTCACCAAGACGGAGGTTGAGGGGGGACCTGATTGAGGTCTACAAAATCATGAGAGGTATAGATAGGGTAGATAGCAAGAAGCTTTTTCCCAGAGTGGGGGACTCACTTACTAGGGGTCACGATTTCAAGGTGAGAGGGGAAAAGTTTAAGGAAGATATGCGTGGAAAGTTCTTTACGCAGAGGGTGGTGGGTGCCTGGAACGCGTTGCCAGCGGAGGTGGTAGAGGAGGGCACGATAGCGTCATTTAAGATGTTTCTAGACAGATACATGAATGGGCAGGGAGCAGAGGGATACAGATCCTTGGAAAATAGGCGACAGGTTTAGATAGAGGATCTGGATCGGCGCAGGCTTGGAGGGCTGAAGGGCCTGTTCCTGTGCTGTAATTTTCTTTGTTCTTTGTTCTTTGTTCTATGTCAAGGACAATTTGGGATGAGCAATAAATGTTGGCCCATCCAGGGAAGCCCACATCCCGTGAATGAATAAAAGAACTTAAAGCCTATTTAGCTGAAAAATGCTTAATATCAGTGAATTGGAAGAAGATTTGAATTAGGTGAAATAGAATCAAAGACTGACAGGTAAAAAACAGGATCCACACAAGAGTAAATGACCTGAGTAAATGAGGTACATTCTTACTTGGTAGGAAAGGAAGGCCTTCTAAAGCTCGAGCTCCCATGATGGATAGGGCAGAATTTGAACCTTTGGAAGCATCACAGTGGGAGAAGCATTGGGAAATTCTTTGCCACTGATTTTGAACATACCCGAGGCATCAAAATCCCACTCTTGGAGTTTCACAATAATTGAAACAGGTGGCTGTGAGTATGAGTCACATAAGACTGTTTACTATGTAAAGTGACCCTGGTAGGGAACAGAATGGATTCATTCTGCAACAGCCAGGACAGAGATAACAACATTTCTGATGGAGCCTCAATGTAAGAAGGCTGCAGACCAAGTGCTAGAAAGTGAGATTAGATTTGATAGATGTTTGATGACTGGTGTGGACATGATGGGCTGACAGGCATCTTTCCATTGTGTTAAAACTCTATGACAATTCCCACAACACCCATCTACCAAGTCCGCATAATGACTCTCTAAGACTTCCCTGGAAGTATTTCTACAGGCTGTAAGGGCTAACTGAGAAATGATCTCTGAGGTGAAGCACAGGCAACTGGAAGTTGCTGAGCGGGGAAGGAGTATGTATATGGTTCCTTAATCTTAGGTACAATGCTAAAAGAAGTTCAATGATTTCTATGCCCTCTGCACAATACTTCTGAGACAATATACCGGACAGTTCTATCCAGTTTTCTATTTTCTATCCTCATCTGAGTGGCACCTCCTCTTAGCTCTTCTTACTCACATCTCGCACCATCCCCCACAGTGATTGTCCTTTCAAAACCTACCATTTCTCATATTGTTATGATCGCCGACGAGAATGTTTAAAAAAATTCAAACTTCAAGTCAAGAATTGAAAATAATAACATCAGGATTTCGTGCTTTAAAACTAAATGTTTTACTAAAAATAGTACACTCTACAAAAGTAGTGTTTTGTTAACTTGTACTTTAAGCTATGAAAAGGAACATTTCAATTTATACTTATTCATATACTTTGTACATTATTTGATAAAATGAGAATAAATATTGCTGTCAGGTCATACTCCTTCTTGGACTTTGATAACTTTTTCCAGAATACCAACATGGGGTACACTGGCCTTCACTCTACTGTAAACTAGCCTTCACTCTGCTGATGAAGTTAAAGCTTGCTGATATGCTGGCAAAGATCCACAACATGCTCCACCTGCCCCACATCAATTTTTGCAAAACATTTCTTTTGTCTCTCCAATATGCCTGCATCCTTCCTAAAGTGTGGTGCCCAGAACTCTACACAGTACTCCATCTGAGGTCTAACTAATGTCCCAGATAAGATCAGTGTTATCTCTGCTCTATCCCAACTGAAGAAGCCTACAACAGAATCCGTAGAGTGCAGAAAGAGGCCATTTGGCCTATTGATTCTACACCAACTCTTCGGAGAGTATCCCGCCAAGATCCACTCCATCCCCATATGGGTTTTTTACATCGCTAATCCACCTAACCTGCACATCTTTGGACAGTGGGAAGTACTCACAGGAAACCCACGCAGACATGGGGAGAACATGCAAACTCCCCACAGACGGTCACCCAAGGCTGGAATCAAACCCGGGTCCCTGACGCTGTGAAGCTGCAGTGCTAACAACTGTGCCAGTGTGCTTGCCTAATTAACTGCTCTATCGACCTGTCCTATGACTTATGCACTTATACACCCAAGTATCTCAGCTTCTGCACACCCTTTGGAATAGCCCTCTTTATTTTAGCCATTCGACATTCTTTGTACCAAAATACATTATCTCACACATCTATAAATTAAGGTCCTTCTGCCATCTAACCATCCACCAACTTGTCAATGTTCTGCTTCACAACGTAAAATGCTCCCAAGTTTAGTGTTGTCCATAAACTTTGAAGTTGACCCTTCATGCCAACATCTGTATAATTTATATATGTCAGGAAAAGCAAATGTTCCAGTACTGACCTGTAGGGAACTCCACTGCAAACCTTCTTAAAGGCCAAAGAATAACTATTAACCATTTCTCTGCTTCATAGCACATAACCAATTTTTCATCCAAATTGCTTATTCCATGAGCTATAACTTTTCTGATAAGCTTATTATGTGGCACTGCATTGAACACCATGAGGTAGACTATGTACACCACATCAACAGCATTGTCCTCATCAACCATCTTTTTTACCTCTTTAAAAACCTTCTGCAAGTTAGTTAGACACAATTTCCCTTAACAAATCATGCTGGCTCATCCAAAGTAAAACTTATTTTTTCATTAATTTTATCCCAAATAGTCGTTTCTCAAAGTTTTCCCCTACTGAAGTTAAATTGATTTGTTTGCAATTGCTGGGCTTAGCTTTACAACCTTTTTGAACAAGAGCATAGGCCTGAATCTTACATATTTTGGCCAAGTGCAAGTGGATGGATTCTGGATGGATTCCCACTGCAAAGACTAGTGAGAATTCTCACCATATCATATAAAATGTACTTTATTAACTATCTACCCTACCTCCTTGGCATACATCATGTCTGACTCTATCCCCATTTTGCCAGACACCAATCCCAGAACAACACATCATGTGATGAAAATTTGCCAAAAATCCAGCCTCCCTTGCAGAAGTGCCATCTTTAAAATGCCGCTGAGCACCTGGTGCACTGAGTCATGTGACCATCAGTCTGCCTGCAGGAATGATTGGCAGGTGTTTTGGAGAGCCCGGTTCCACACCCTGAGGGAGAGGCACAGAGTCCTGCAATATATTGCCTCATCATCGGTCCTTAGGATCGAAGGCATGGTGACAGAGGGATGGAGAACCTAACAAACACTCCAGCTATCGCTTCCTCACAAGGAGACAAGGCCATGCCAGAAGGCACCCAACAGGAGGAAGGACCACACACAGGTGGCTGACCCTCTACCTTCACCCTGCCACACCCCCTCTTGGATGTTCATATCGGGAGGTCCACTTGTCTCTGCAAGAAAACCCTCACAATGTCTAACCTATCCATTCGTAAATGCCCCCAGGGTCACCTGACCAAACCTCCAGGGACAACAGGTTGCACAGTTGCACAGACTCCCTGTGTGACTGTGCCACAATGATGTCGAACCTCAGGTTTTCACAGGATGTACTATGGATCAGTGACTGTTTTGAGAGCCTGCTACAGCATCAGGAAACAAGATGAACAAAATGTGTGCAGCCAATGTGTCCTGCTGACACCATGGCCTGGTTCTACGACATCCCTGTTCTTTTTCTGGCCTCTGTGTACAAACGTGATGTCGTGAATGAGTTGTTCAGTGATACAGGGAGGTGCACAGCAAACAATGGGCCAATGAATTAGAATGGCCAGGTCTGTGACCTCCACAGGGCAGGGGTCTGTGTATAATACAGATTTGCTCTATAAGTTCTCACATTAGTGGTTCTTGCACCCCGTCCCTCGCAGGTTGCCTCCTCAATCTCATTGGTCGTAGCCATTTTCTTTCCTTTTGATTTCCAGTACTGTAGGTTTATATTCCCACTTTCTTGGTCCATTGGATTTATTCTGGATATCAGTAACTCGAGACAGCTGTAACAATGGAAAATACCCAATTTTTTTTTTAAAGCAAAGTACGCTACAGAAATACTGCAGAAATCTTACCCGTACAATGCTGTCAATCACAAGTGAGCCCTTTAACATGGACTTGTCTTAAGATCAGACCATAACAGGTGATCAGCCTGCTCTGTCTCAACTTCCAGCCAGTGATCAGTCAACCTCTTCCCCAAGCTAATTGTGCAGTGAAGCAAGGGCTTTTTAATGCACTTTCCATACAAAAAAGCCACATATTTACACTATACAATCTCCAGCGAATGATCAATTTAACCACTGGCAAACATCACAAACATATCAAACTACATGGCCAGTTTAATCCATTAGTTCATTAGGACTTTCCTTCTTGGAAAAAGACTTATCTCTTGCTTTTAATGAACTTTGACCTCAGTTTTAGTTTGTAATCACTTGTTCACCACTTTAATGTCATCTAGTCAAACACATGATATTTACACAGCACAATCGACAATCACAAATTCACTTGATAAATAGTCCACATTATCACATAGAGTAGAATAGCTTTTATTGTCACGTATATTCAACGAGTATAGTGAAAAGTTTAAAAGTCGCCAATTACAGCACCGACATGGATACAAAAGTACCTAGTCACAACTTCTTTTGTTACAAGATTTGTTACAGAGATAAAATGTGCAGCATTACAGAAAAGATTTCAGTGCAGCAGACCACAGTGGCACTTAGCTTCCAGTCCACACCAAGTCTTGGCTCCACGCCGCGATGGTGACACGCTATGCTGGGAGGCTGCTGCACCAGGCTGGGAGGCCACAGTGCCAGGCCGGGTGTTGTCGCCAGAGACTAGAAATCGTCGCTCGCTGGAGGCCGGGTATCATTGCCAGAGGCCTGGGATTGTTGCTCCTCACCAGAGGTCACAGGAGGCTGGGAGTCATTGTGGAAGGCAGGGTCAAAAGGAAGAAAAGAAGAAGAAGAAGAAAAAAGAAACACTAGGAGGAAGAGAAAGAAGAAGAGGAGAGGAAGATCGATCGGGAGCAGACGAGCGCCGGCTGGAGCATCCTACTCTGATGCCATCTGGTAACAGATGTTTCACTGTGTCTGCTTTAAACGAAATTTCAGCTTTTCCAGACTTACTGAGAGAGTTCTGTCCATTACTGCTGAGTTACAATACTTGATGTAAACAAACATATTCCTTCAGCAAAACACAGAAATACTTTAAAACCTGTGACCTTTCTAATCATTAAGTCATCACCAAACCTCAGATGAATTCTCTCTCTCATTTCTTTTAACTTAATTTAATTTTGTTTCAGCTAACTCTTCAAATTTTAGGTTAATATCTATAGGACGATGGAAGGTGACAATGAGTACTCTTCAGCCAGTGGCTTCAAGCCTCTGTCTCTCTATGTCAATGAGCCCCTGAACTTTCAAATCCCTTTCCTGTCGGCCCTTCCATAAATCACATTGGATTTGCTCTCCCCAGGTCCCCACCCAACCCATTAACATGAGCCTGCACCAGCCAGTGATTTCCCCCCACCCCTGACATGCGAGGTGACCATGCCAGATGTGATCATACACGCGCTACTCCCCCACCTCCCCCTCAACGTTGAAGCCATGGTGCTTTTGGCTATGGATCGATACCTATCCTGCATGACCCTTTTCCAGTCACAGTCAGTCCTGTAGCTTCACAACAGCCAGTTGGGGGTGGATTTTAATTATCCAGATGTAAGTTTACCTAAGATTTTTGTCTTTTTGCAGGGAACAGTTCATGATGCATTTTACAAGCCATGCTGGAATGGATGAATAGTGATGGGGTGAAGGAGGCCAATTAGAAGGCCCACCTTTGTTTCGAATGCAGCATCCCTGATCTCACAATTGCTTATATGTGCTTTAAAGTCATCCCCAGGTCACCCAATATCCCTTCAAATCTCCCATGCTTCCTCATCTGTCCCATCAACCCAATTCCATTCCATGCCACTTCTCTGCTGTCCATGTATTGTCCATAGTCAGTCACCCAATTAGCTCCAAATACAGTTTTCAGAGGCCCTGCAATAGGGAATTAATGGGAAATTAATTCTCGTAAGTAATGGAAAAATAAAAATAATCCTTTAAATAATAGTTGGGTTTGTAAACAATCAAGCAACCACATTAAAAACATACTTTGTTAATGCAGTATTATACATGTTTTCATAGTTCTTGAATCAATAGATGAGATGTTCAGATGAAGCCATTATCTACTATGAAACTTAGCCAGGCGTTTATAATGGCCGCAGATATGACAGAAGTTTATGTTGCTTGAGACCAACAGAATGCAATGATGTCTTGTTTCCATTTCAAAACTGAGTGCTTATTAATCAATGAAGGGAGCAGGTGCAGATTCTTTTTTTCCACTTCAAAAGAAGGGTAACAACAGAAAATATGATAGCAGAAGCTAAGCAAAGGTTTTTCAAATATCTTATCCAATAGAAACAGTACTTTGCGTAATGTAGTCATGCTACATTAATGGTAGACAAAGTCACAAGTCACACGACACCAAGTTATAGTCCAACACCAAGTTATAGCTTATTTGGAATCACAAAAGCTTTTGGAGCGTAGCCCCTTTGTCAGGTGCCGTGAGAGAGCAGGGCACACAGATACAGAGTTTATAGGCAGAGAGATCAAGGGCAGAGAGATCAAAAGATCATACAACTGGTGTGAGAGGAGTGCCAAATGATAAGTCTCCGCTGATGACCAAGAGTGTTAGATGGTGTGTGAAGTGTTTATAAAGTCCATGTCTGTGCTGTGCTGTCATGACAATCAGGCAGAGCCATAGGAATATACAAAAGGTGACACCTCGGGTCAGACACTGAATTATAGGTGTGAGGCTTTGTTCAAAATCTGTCTCAGAGTTTTAACCTGGAATCAGGCTGGTATTTTTTCTGAAAGCTGGAATTTATAAGATGCCACACTGACTGACTATGACTACGAATTGTGTGTCTTTTTTTTGAACAAAGTAGAATGTATCTGCAAATAGACAAACATCTTGGATGAAATGCTTCACCCCATAGATTTATATGTGTATGTGTGTGCTTAAGAGAGAATATATGTGAGTTTGAGAAAGTATATGTGTGTGATCGAGTGTGTGCGAGAGAGGGGGTGTGTGTGTGTTTGTGTGAGAGAGAGTGCGTGTGCGAGTATGTGTGTGAGTGTAATAAGTAATTCAAAACTACAAACTAAATAAGAGACATCATAATTTATCAAGGTGATGCTGTCAAAACAGGAAAGTAAGGAAGATTTTACAAATGCAGAACAGTGTACTGGGGTCACTTGTAGTGCAACATGAGCCCAAGATCATTGTTGAGACTGTCTTCATAGGTACGAAACTTGGCTATCAGTCTCTGCTCAGCAGTTCTGCATTATTGTGTATCCCGGAGTCTGCCTTCGAGGACACTTATCCAAAGATCAGAGACTGAATGCACTTGATCGCTGTAGTGTTCCCTGACTGAGAGGGAACATTCCTGTCTGGTGATTGTTGTGCGGTGTCCATTCATCCATTGTCATAGCGTCTGCATGGTCTTACCAACATACCGTGCCTTGGGACATCCTTGCCTGCAGCATGTGTTAAAAGGAGCTTTGACTGAGTCACATGAGTATCTGCCATGAACATGGTGGGTGGTGTTCCCATGACAACAGATGAATGGACACCATGCAACAATCACTAGACGGTGAAAAACAATAGCCCTAATTCAAATTTGTCCAGGTTTCCAAAAGTGACTGACCCCCACAAAGAGCTGCAGCTGTTAATAACTACTGACTGTCTGTCTACAAGCAATCTGTTTCATAGGCTTTCATTCCAAGTCTTAATCAAAAATCTTCTAAACATCAATATTTTGCCTATCCTTGATAACATCCACTAACTTAGAAATAACTTCAAACATGTCAATGAAATTGTGAAACACAAGGGAAAACTTGTTCAGGTTTTAACTTTATTTGTATTGTAATTACTTTGTTCTTTCAAAAACTAAAACAGTGACTAATCTAAGCATTATTTTATTTGAAGAAAACACATTTTATTTATAGAGACAACACAGTGTGGAGCTGGAGGAACATAGCAGGCCAGGCAGCATCAGAGGAGCAGGAAAGTTGAGATTTTGGATCGGGACCCTTCTTCAGAAATGGGGAGGGGGAAGGGAGCTGGTTAAAGTAGATGGGATGGTGATAGGTGAGTGCAGGTAGGGAGTGGTGGGGATTGGTCACTGGATTGGGTGGGGCAGATAGATGGATGAGAAGATGGACAGGTTGTACCAGGTCAAGGAGGCGGGATGAGAGGAAGGGTTGGACATGGGATAAGGCCGGACGTGGGGAGATTTTAAAACTGGTGAATTCCATGTTTAGACCATTGGGCTGTAAGCTCCCAAGGCGGAATATGAGGTGTTGCTCCTCCAGTTTGTGTGTGGTGTCATTGTGACACTGGAGAGGCCCAGGATAGACATGTCACCCAGGGAGTGGGAGGGGGAGTTGAAGTGGTTCGCGACTAGAAGGTATTGTCATTTGTCACGTACAGAGCGCAGATGCTCTACAAAACAGTCTCCAAGTCTACGTTTGGTCTCACCAATGTAGAGGAGGCCACATTGAAAGCAGTGGATACAGTAGACCAAGTTGGCGGATGTACAGGTGAACCCATGTCTGATATGAAAGGTTTGTTTTGTGCCTTGAATGGAGATGAGGGGGTAGGTGTAGGGGCATGTGTAGCACTCCCTTCGGTTGCAGGGAAAGGTGGTGGGGCTAGTGGGGAGTGTGGATTGGACGAGGGAGTCGTGGAGAGAGCAGTCCCTATGAAAGGCAGAAAGAAGTGGGGAGGGAAATATCTCTTTGATTGTGGGGTCGGATTGTAGGTGGCGGAAGTGATGGAGAATGATACATTGGATGCGGAGATTGGTGGGATGATATGTGAGGACAAGGGGGAATTCTGTCTTTATTTTTGTTTGGGGGAAGGGGTGTGAGGGCAGAAGTGCGGGAAACGCAAGAGATCTAGTTGAGGGCATTTTTGATCACCGGAGGGGGGACGTTACGGTCGTTGAAATAGGAGGACGTCGGGAGTGGAACACCCCATGTTGAGGTAGAGACAGAGAAATTGGGGCTAGGGGATCTCATTCTTGCAGGAAGGTGGGTGAGAGGAGATGTAGTCCAAGTAGCTGAGACTTGAAATAGATGTCGGTTTTGAGGCAGTTACCAGAGATGGAGACGGAGAGGTCTATGAAGGAGAGGGAGGTATTGGAGACGGTCCAGGTGAATTTGAGGTTGAGGTGAAAGGTGTTAGTAAAGTTGATGAACTATTCAAGCTCCTCGTGAGAGCATGAGGCAGCGCCAATACTGTCATTGATGTAGCGGAGGAAGAGGTGGGGGATAGTGCTGGTGTAACAGCAAAAAAGGGACTGTTCCACATATCCTTCGAAGAGGCGGGCATAGCTTGGGCACATGTGGGTGCCCATGGCCACCCCCTTAGTCTGATGGAAGTGGGAAACTTTCCTGCTCCTCTGATGCTGCTTGGCCTGCTGTGTACCTCCAGCTCCACACTGTGTTGTCTCTGACTCCAGCATCTGCAGTTCTTGCTATCTGAGTGATTTTTAACCCCACTTTGTATTTTTTAAATTTGTCGCAAAACAAAATCTATTTTCACCATTAATAACCATGAGTACCAAACAGTCAAATGACCATATAGTTTGTATGTTATGTCGATGATGTTCTGATCTTGCAATGTGAAACACTACCCAACCATGCCTTAAGCCTTTATGCAACTGCAGTAAGTATATGGATAATAACAATCACAAAAACTAAGTTTATCATGTTGACAAATGTTTAAATATATATTCACTGAATTTCTGGTTGAGCAATGATCATTCACAAAACTGTTTTGCTGTTTCCTATCTTCCCACAATAAAATGCATGTAGGCTAAGAAAAGATGTTTTACATCCATGATCTTAAGAGATGTTAGTACTCGAAATGAAAGCTTCTGTTTTTATGTGCAGTTAGTAATTACTTTGTCATGTTTTTCCTTCAGTTCTTCTTGAAGAATGCTGTGGTACCTTCTGTTAACAGCACAAATACAAGTTTTCAATTTACAAATGGGAAGGCTCTGTGGTTTGTGCATAATGATTATTTTTTCTTGCCAGTAAGTATAATTACATTTGACAGCTCTCTCCCTTATGAATTACCTTACGTATGTATGCTAAGTTTCTAGTTAAAAGACTGTAACCATTGAAGCCATTTGTGAGCTGGAGCTAGGTGTCATTATCTTGCATGTTGAAATTGACACTGTGTTTTTGGAAGATGTCAAAATCTAGAGGCTGTAGAATTTGTACAAAGCCGAAAGAGGCCATTCGGCCCAGAGAGTCCACACTGACCCTCAGAAGAGCATCCCACCTTATCCCTGTAACCCCATATTTACCATGGCTACCCACCTAGCCTGCACATCCCTGGACACCATGGACAATTTACCATGGCCAATTCATCTAACCTGCACATCTTTGGACCGTGGAAGGAAACTGGAGCACCTGGAGGAAACCCACACAGACACGGGAAGAATGTGCAAACTCCGCACAGACAGTTGCACAAGGCTTAAATCGAACCCAGATTCCTGGCACTGTGAGGCAGCAGTCCTAACCACTGAGCCACCATGCCACCCCTATCCAGGTGGAACATGTAAAGATAAATAAGACATAGGCAAAGGGACCGTCTGAGGTAACGTTTCCAAATGAGAAAGGAAACCCCTGCACATGATTCTCTAGATATGCTGGATTAATAAGAATGGGACCTGGTGCCTACATAAAAACCGAAAGAACTGCGGATGCTGGAAATCAGAAAAAAAGACAGAAATTGCTGGCAAAGCTCAGCAGGTCTGGCAGCATCTGTGGAGAGAAATCAAAGTTAATGTTTCGGGTCCTGTGACCCTTTCTGAGAACTGGTACCTACAGTTCTGCATCTATATGGATAATAATAGAGAAGAGTTGGAGGAGGATATTGTGGTCAAATATGTCATATAGGACAGAGAAGGATATTTACTTGCATCACACTTGTATGTCGTTTGTCTTTGATAAAGACTGTTTCTGTGCTGTAGCGAGTGCAGAAACTTAGTTGGGCAAACCTCACACTGAGACAGCAGCTTATTCTGCAAATCCAATGCAACAACATGAATGAAGATCTGGGGTTACAGTTTATAGATGGCAAACAAAGACAGTTATCTCAGCTGGAGAAATTATGAAGCTTGAACTGATCATTCTCAGTGTGCTGAAAGAGATTTGTCTGAGAACACAAAACCATTGATGATGGAACAGATCCAGGAGGAGTGCAATGATGTGTTTACATGGTTAGGTTGTCCTCCAAACGAGTATCATCTTGAAGTAGATGAGAGGGTAAGACAAATTCAGCATCAGCCAAGAAGCACTCGATGCATTTAATTCAGCCATAAAGAAGAGGTAGAAGAGTTAGAAAAGAAAGAAATAATCAAGGAAGTGATAACTCAAACAGAACCGATCATCAGTATGCTGGCAGTGAAACCTGGAAAGCTTAGGGCATACATCAACCCAAAGCAACGCAAAAAGCTCTAAAGAGATTGTACTTCCCTATGCCAACCATGAAAGGATATTCACCACAACTTGAAAGGTAAATTTCTTCACTCTCCTACATGTAAACAGGTACAGCTGGATGATTGCAAGCATTTTCAAACAACATTCTGGATGCTGTTCATGAGATACCAATATTTGTGCATATTGTTTGATACATCCATAGCTACAGAAGAATGTCTATGCAGACAAAATGAGAAAGGTAATGATCTTCCTGGAGTTGAAGCCAAAGGGAATGATCTATTAGATTATGAGACACAATGGAAGAAGTCATTACCGACCATGATCAAAATCTAGTGCAACTGCTAGATCACTTTCACTAAATGACCCTGAAGCTGAATAAGAAAAATGTACAATTAAACAAGTCCAGAATCAAGTATAGAGGCAAAACAGACAGCAAGACATATTCTCTCAGATCCTGAAATGTTGAGAACTCTTAACAGCAATCCAATGACCATAGAATCCCAACAGTGTAGAAAAAGGCCATTTGGCCCATCGAGTCCACACCACCCTTCTGAAGAGCATCCCACCTAGACCCCTACCCTATAACACTGCATTTCCCATGGCTAATCAATTAACCTACACATCCCGGAACACTATGGGCAATTTAGCATGCTCAGTCCACTTAACCTGAAGATCTTTGGACCGCGGGAGGAAACTGGAACACTCGCAGGAAACCCACACAGATACGCGGAGAATGTGCAAACTTCATACAGACAAGTCACCCAAGGCTGGAATCAAACCTGGGTCCCTGGCTCTGCGAGGCAGCAGTGCTAGCCACTGTGCCATCCTGAACCAACATATGTAAAAGCAGTGCAAAGACTTGTTGAATGTTGCCAACAATTTATTGAATTTGTCAACTATTTAGCAAGACTCTTGCCCAATTTGTCATTAGCATGTGAACCATTCAGCCAATTCATGGCCAGGGATCTGCAGCTTTGTGTATGGAATATACAATAACATCAGTCAGTTTGAAATCCAAACTAAATATGTCTTTGTTACAGCAATGTAAATTATTTGTTTTGTTACTACTCTTCAAGACATCTGTCTTCATAAGCACCATATATGATACATGTTACATGAGCTAACAGAGCAACATTCAGACCAGAGCTTATCAAGAATGGTGTTTGATCACAAGAAGCCACCAAAAGGTACTAAAAGCTAATGGTGACAGCCAGTGGTTCTAAACACCGAAAAGATAATACCAACAGTGACAGTTCTGAAGACTTCTTTTCCTAACAGTCATTCTTTGTCATCTACCTCAGCTCGAACTAAAGTGCTACAACCTGTATTGTGGCACAGAAGCTACAGCAGAGGAACTGTTGTGAAAGTTCTCACTCTCTTTAAAAGTAAGACACAGGTTATCTATGTTTAATAAAATAGCAATTTAGAAGTGCTAAAGGACAGATCTAAAATGCTACCATGATCCTGGAATAAAATACAGGAAATAACACTGCAATAGAAGTGGTCTGTATCCAAAAGATTTACCTGTATCCAGGCATCCCTCGATTCTGCCATCTTGCTTCCTAGAAGCGGCTGACAAACAAAATAATGTGTGCGTTTTGTCATCACACTCTCTTATTAGGAACAAATGCCACATTAAAACATAAACCTGTTACTTTTAAAGTACCTACAAGAAGAAAAAAGAAGAAAAGGGAAAATGCAAACATTTTTTTAAAAAGACAGAAGCAGCACTACATTGCAATGTAGAGTTTCATTGTGACATTTTTAAAGAGTACAATAAAAATGGGAAGCAAACGTCTGAGCATGGTTTGGCACTGTATCGACTTTCTATCAAAATTTCAGCTATTTAAAAAAGAATCCATCTGTACTTCCTAGTCAACAAATAGTTGATGTAGAAAGCCAGACAGTCAAACTCCTTTATTGTTTTGGAATATTAAGGATTCAGAAAAGTCACATCCTCCAGTAACTTTAATGATGGCTGCAAAGATCCTAACTTTTAGAATATCAATTTAAAGTACAAGTCAATTTCTGTACACACAGGCTCGAGTTCATACAATATCGATAACAGTCAGGTGAAACAACTGTGCACTTTGTATTCACATGCTGATGCAAATGTACAGAGTGCAATTTCACCAAAGCTAACAGCCTGTGGAACGGGTCATTACCTTTCCACCCACCAAATCTTTAGATAAGCACTATGGACAAACCCAAAGAATGTACTGCAATGCACTGCTAGAAGAAGGACACAAGTTTGAAGCAATTGTAGGTAACCAGAAACATCTTCAGTACTTGACTCAGTCATGAACATATACAGCAAAGCATCCAAATCTTGTAAATGTGGCCTATCTCAGCCAGCAGACACTGTTCAGCATTTCATGACATATACAAGTTTTATTCTGTAAGAGGACATTGGAATAAAGTGTGCAAGAAATCCAATTGCCGTTTGGAGGGTCGATGTGGACTCGATGGGCCGAATGGCCTCTTTCCGCTCTGTAGGGTTTTACATCCAAGAACACAATTACAGTCTGGTGCCTGAATACTTCACAAAGTTCTTTTCGTTACAAGTCAAAGATACCACAAGTGCAAAATTTGGTAGCACATTGACCACCATATTCAGTATTTTTGGTGTACCTCAAGAAATTGTATCTGTTATTATCAGATGTGATATGTAGTTGATTATGCACCAGTGCACCCTACCAAGACATGCATATATTATTTTTGTTGTAGAATCCATGATAATTAAGTATAAAATGCCTTGAGAGATTTTCAGATAGCTACCTGCTACTAATCAAGGCGATGGTTTACCTTTACCGGCACCTGTCATGCTTGAAGACAAACCCACACAGTACTCTGCTCCTACACTGTCAGCACTCAAATATATATGCACAACCAAACCTAGCATTTATACAGTTACCACGACCTGGCTGTGTAGCTTCACGCTGGGGGTGCTGTCTGTTGCCACAGGTGAAATATATCCTTTGTCACAGTTGCATAATTGTTGTATGTCATTATATCTTTAGTATGTGAATTGTCATCCTATGTGATGGTGGCTAATTATTTACAGGTCAGATATGTTGGCCCTTTCATCACAGGATTCGCAATGATTATATAACTCATGCTAAACAATAATTGCCTGAATGACTTGCAAACTAAGCACTTTCTTAGTTTAGTATTAGATTTTTGGAATTTCCTTAACTTACTTTTACTGATGTCACTTCAATTAAAACTCTTCACAGTACTTGAAAAGCAAACAACAGGTTAAACCAATGGTTCATGTGTGGAATGAACTTCCAGGGAAGTGGTGAATGTGGGTACAATTACAATGTTTAAAAGACATTTGGATACGTACATGAATAGAAAAGGTTTGGAGGCATTTGGGCCAGGAGCAGGCAGGTGGGACAAGTTTAGTTTGGGATTATGTTTGGCATGGACTGGTTGGACTGAAGGGTCTGATTTCTTACTGTATGACTCTATGACTTTGCAAGAGGCAGCAGTTCCATAATTTGGATCACAAAAGCTTCTGAAGAAGGACCACTGGACCCAAAATTTTGAATCTGCTTTTTCTCCACAGATACTGCTAGACCTGTCTCCAGCTATTTCTGTTTTTGTTGCCAAATCAAGGGAAACATTAATTTGCTAGTGTTTGTTGCTCCATTAGTTTATTGATGTTTTGATGCATATTTTGTTCCACTACTTAATTACCAGTGCACGTGACTCCATTAAATAATACATGATTTGACAGTATGTTCACCATTCTGAGTTCATTAGTTTCTGACCATCCATTTTCCATTAATGCATTCATGCAGTGGTTTACCTGCACTTCTCTTACCCATGTTAATACTTACTTCTACATTGATATACATCAAAACTTATCTCTATTCCATTAGTTTAATTACTTGTTGCATCGTGATTCACTGCTGCCTGATGCTCTGATTTTTTTGATTTTTGGTGTGCTGATTCATTTGTTAGTGCATTGGCTCCTTCATCCTCCGTTTGATCTGTTGATCAAAGCCGGCAGACACTTTAATTCATCACTTCATTGTTGCAGCTTTTCCATTACTTTAATGACTTGTTGGTGTGATTGCAGCTGTATAAATGTATTAATTCATTGGCGACCAATTCAACATTAACTAGTTTGCGAGTGTATGTTGTTTCATTGATTTGTTAATGTCCTCACTGCTTTATGAGTATCTTTGTTGCCGGTGTTTTATTTGACTGACTGTATCATCAAGGAGCCCTGGCAAAATTAAAGTCAAGGTTAGGACTGATCTGTTGACTTTCCTCTGAACATTTTCCAGAATCTCTATTTCACACCATGTAAGGGGATCATAATTTGAGGCTGTATGCCAGGTAATTTCTAACTAAGGTTTGGTAAAAAGAAATTATTTTTCTTCTTCTGTCAGGGTCTCCCATTTAATTGGGTTTAGCACAATGCTAATTATGGAAGGATATTATGATACTTCTTATTTTATATTGGACTGTACCCAAATAATCTTAGCATTGTAGCACCAATCTTGATGTTTTACAGACCTCACAGTTTAAGAGACTTTATTAAAGTCAAAGCCAACATTGTGAATGTCACTGTTTTATTGAAGAAAAGTGACTTTTAATGGACTTTATTATGATAGGTTTCAATGTATTATTTTTCTATCACAGTATTTTCTATACAGCTGTATTTTGGGATTGATGTCATGCTCTGTGTTCCTGCGTGTCAACTATGAGCTGAAGATGGTTATGATGCTGATTGCTGTGGTAGTTTACAATGTAATTCTTCTGCAAACCCATTCCTCGCTCTTTGATGACTATAGCAAAATGCTATACACAACTGAAAAGATGGAGAGGTAAATTCTGTTTAAGGCTATAGTAGAGTGTTGAAGTTTTCCTGTTT
Organism: Rhincodon typus; assembly: GCF_021869965.1. Classification (NCBI taxonomy): domain Eukaryota; kingdom Metazoa; phylum Chordata; class Chondrichthyes; order Orectolobiformes; family Rhincodontidae; genus Rhincodon; species Rhincodon typus. The sequence continues at coordinate 100,593,319 of NC_063333.1, read as the reverse complement.
ATCATATGTGTGAATCATTTAACGATGGAAGTTTACTGCAAAGAAGGAGCCATTTAGCTAGACTACACCTCCTCTCACCCAACTTCCTGCAAGAATGCGAGCCCCTACTCCCAATCCCCTGCCTCCACCACGTTTGCTCCCAAGATGGGGCGTTCCACTCCCGAAAATCCCAGATGTCCTCTTATTTCAAGGACCGCAACTTGCCCGCTTCAGTGGTCGAAAATGCTCTCGACCGCATCTCTTGCGTTTCCCACACCTCTGCCCTCACATCCCCTCACTGCAATAAAAACAAAGACAGAATCCCCCTTGCCCTCACTTATCACCCCACTAACCTCCGGATTCAACATATCATTCTGTGCCACTTCCGCCACCTGCAATCTGACCCCACAACCAAAGATATATTTCCCTCCCCACCCCTATCTACCTTCTGTAGGGACCACTCTCTCTGGACTTCCTCGTCCGCTCCACATTCCCCTCTAGCCCCAGCAGCCCCGGCACCTTTCCCTGCAACCACAGGAGGTGCTACACCTGCCCCTATACCTCCCCCCTCACCTCCATCTAAGAAACTAAAAAAACCTTTCATATCAGAGAGAGGCTCACCTGCACATCCGCTAATGTGGTCTATTGCATCCACTGCTCCCAATGTGACCTCCTCTACATTGGTGAGACCAAACGGAGGCTCGGAGACCATTTTGTAGAGCACCTGTGCTCTGTTTGAAACAAACGACAACACCTTCCGGTCGCAAACCATTTCAACTCCCACTCCCACTCCCTGGGTGAAATGTCCATCCTAGGCCTCCTCCAGTGTCACAATGATGCCACCCTAAACTGGAGGAGTAGCACCTCATATTCCGCCTTTGGAGCCTACAACCCAATGGTCTCAATGTGGACTTTACCAGTTTCAAAATCTCCCCACCCCTGGCCTCATCCCATGGCCAACCCTTCCTCTCATCCCCGCCTCCTTGACCTGAAACAACCTTTCCATCTTCTCTACCACCTATCCACCCCTCCCACCTCACTGACCAATCCCCACCACTGCCTACCTGTACTCACCTATCACCATCCCACTTACCTTCCCCAGCCCCACCCCTCTCTCTATTTATTTCAGAGCTCCCTTCCCCATCCCCCATTTCTGAGGAGGGTCCTGACCCAAAACGTCAACTTTCCTGCTCCTCTGATGCTGCCTGGCCTGCTGTGCTCTTCCAGCTCCACACTGTGTTATTGCCATTTAGCCATCATTTGTCTTCTTGCTGTTTGCTAGAGCAATTCAAAACTGATTCCACTGTGTTAGTTTTTCCTCACAATCCTGCATCTTTCTCTGCCTCTAGTAGTTAGCGACTTTGCCATTAAAATTTCTGTCTTAATTCTGCCCTGTCACAAAGCTGCACATACATTTACAATCTCACAGTTCCCTCACTGACCTGCATCTTACTCTTGAAATCACTTCCCAATTTTCCTTATCACTGAATCTCCAACCTGATTCCTTCACCCAATAAAACTTTGAAAACTACAGTTTACATCTAAGAAGGGTCTAGGCCCAAAATGTCAGCCTTCCTGCTCCTCTGATGCTGCTTGGCCTGCTGCGTTCATCCAGCTCTACACCTTGTTATTTTATATTACATCTCCCTTTAGCTTTTTCTGCTCCACCAAGTTATTAAACCTGATGTCACTATTTTGTTGCATATTATATACATTATTTCATTGATAGAAAAAGTGAACAAATTAAGAATTTTAAAATGTAAATGTCAAAGTCATACATATTATGAAACAATGATTATGACTGTATCAATTTAAATACCTTCAAATAAATATTTTTGTGGTGTATGTGAAAAGCTTTGAAATTTTAATGAAGATTTCCATCATTTTATGTTTGGTGTTATAACTAATAGAAACAGATCAAAATGTTTTCACTTGCAATTACTTTTACATTTAAAAATGGACGAAGTATCAATATGATGCAAAAAGGAAGATTGTACATAAAAATTGAATAAATATTGTTTAAAAATCAATAATTCAATATTGGCTACTGCTTTATTTTAATCATTATGCATTGATCTGGTGCCGGAAGTTCATTTTGATCATTTGTTTAATGTATTAAGAATTATATTTCCTTATCTTTCATTAGACCTGGTGTGCTGAAGGATCTGAAGACAATGGGTGTAATTTCTCTTTTTATCTTCTTCATCACACTTCTTGTTTTGGCCAGACAGGTGAGGAAAACATTTTCTAAATATTAGAGATAACAAGGTGTAGAGCTGGATGAACACAGCAGGCCAAGCAGCATCAGAGGAGCAGGAAGGCTGATGTTTCGGGCCTAGACCCCTCT
>NC_063333.1:100547334-100590593 GCF_021869965.1 Rhincodon typus | reverse complement strand
TCTGAGGAAGGGTCACCAGACCTGAAATGTTAACTCTGTTTTTTCCTTCACAGATGCTGCCAGGCCTGCTGAGCTTTTCCAGCAAATTTGTTTTTGTTCCTGATTTACAGCATCCGCAGTTCTTTTGGTTTTTATATTAGAAATGGGGGTGGGACTTCCCCATCTCGATACAGCAACATTCCCAACATTTTAAGATCCACAGAATCCTCCTGATTCTGTGAAAATCTAGCCCTACCTGTGACTTCATCATCTAGTAAAGAAGATTGTGTGGATTCAAGATTAGCTCATCCTGCCTCCAATCTAGTTAGGTCTACATTGCCAAAAATGAGATCTTCCAACAAATATTAAGTAATGTATAAGGCTTGTTTGTTAAAATGATCTTTCTACTTCCTCACCTTTTCCTACACCTTGTCAGTTCAGAATGGTCTGAGTTGCAGACTGAGCTAATTTATCATTGCTTCATAGTAACTGACATAAGGTGATCAGAAGGCCAGTCAACTTTGAGATACCAAATTATTTTGATGGAGTTATTAAACTATATTTTAATTTGAAGTCTTTTTTTGTAATATTGTGTTAAACAACAATCCTTTCCAATCACTTTAGTGGTCATTTAGCCAAAAAAAAAGGCTAGAAATTAACTGTTTGCATGATTCCATCCGTAGGATTTGGGAATGGTAAGGGGAGAGTAGAATGTATGCTTGACCCCTGCAGTTGCTGAAATATGGAAGTGTTGGATCCCAATAATTAGGGCTCCTGTGTTCCAGGTCTACTTAGCAATGCAGTGCATGTTTATTACTAACATACACGATGAGAAGCAGCTAAAGCAACTACAGATGTGAGTGGGATTCTGTCTTGGATCACAGAGTGTATCCAAGCGGTTCTTTTCAGATTTGGTTAAATGTAGTTAAGAAAAGACCTCAATAACAGCAATTTGCTTAAATACCAACATTTATTGAGTAATAATAAAAGACAAAAAAGAAAGGAACATTTATTAAGTAAATGAAAAGAATGCAAAAGAGAGGAAAGAAATAATAAGCCTCATGCCCTTCTGCACGTCGGGGACCCCTCAATCGACGGCTGGTCTGGAGGCTGAGGGTTGTTCCTAGCACTGTTCGCAATCCTGGTCCGAAGTGAAGTCCAGCGACTTGGAACGAGACTGTCTTTCTTATACAGTGTAACAAACAGCAAGGCACAGAAAAAAGAACAACAGAAAAACATGTTGATTGTGCCATCTTCAGCATGTACAGGAAGGTTCACAGGATTCATTCAAGCTCATGCAGCTGTCAAATTTCATAAACAAGTTTAGCCCTTCAGCACATCCTATACAATCCACCCCGATGATATTTGACAACACATGTTACAATTACAGGTGCGAACACAAATCAGCGACAGCCGCATGAGAATATATAGTAAGAGTATGTAACCTACACTAGAAGATTAAAACTACAATGAAAATAACGAGCATCAATACAACAATAGTGTGTATCGTCAAATTAATGATCACAGTGGCCTTTGGGGACTGACCTTTAAATATATATCCCACCCCTGATGTACAGTCTAGGCTATGATGGAACCAGCAAGTCGTGCCACCTGATTGAGGTGACCAGAATATCCTGTACGTTCTTTTTTCAGATAATCTATTTACATAATTTGTGTAAAATTCAGAATATTCCAGATTCAGATTCCTTAATTTTTTCCAGTTCCCTATCCACAGACAACTTCACCCAATAACAGTAAATAACATCATACATGGACTCAAAATTTCTCCAGCTTTTTTCATCTATATCCGTCTTGAGGATATTTCTTCAATATGTTTCGTTCCTTTGCCAATTTTATGAATGATTGTATCATTGAGTGGTAACTACGTCCATATGTATGTACCCCCTTTGAGCTACAACATTCTTGTATCAAATAATATGGCTGTAACGTTCATTGGCTTTACCTTCAACTTATGCTTCCAGCCTTTTATTTTTCTTGGGTTCCCTTACCACAGATTCCTACACCACCTCAGTCTTAGCTCAGCCTTCTTTAACATACACTAACTGTCCTAACACATTACAAATTCACCTACTGGTTTAAACACATGTATCATACAAACACTCAAGATGGGGTATCTGATCCAATGGGCCCTTTCACTCAGTCAACTACTACTCCTCCCAGAGTCCATATTCTTTCATTTCTGTAACGTCTTAAATAATAACCAATCACACCTTTTATTTTTATTGTAATTCTTTTTACATCTCTTTCACTAATACTACTTTCATTGTGTTAAAGTCAGTTTCTCTGTGGATTTTGTGTCAGTGTCTAATTGTTAAATTATGTTTTGTGCTCTTGCAAGCCACACTAATCCTTTTGTCAAGGAGGGGTTCATGTCTGAGACCTGTTCTTCAGTGCATGCTTTTTACCATCTCATGTTTGTTACCTTTAAGGTAACGTACACTTTTACATATTTGCATTGGTATCCCAAGACCATGTCATGCATTTTTGACTCCCACATGATCTTATCAAATGATCTATGACGTTTCATCTGATGCCTTGGGTAGTGGCTTGATCACCAATTCAATCTTTCTTAAAAAGAGATAATGACACAAACATCTCCAAGAGAAAGCTATCAGTTTGGTACTCTCATCTAAACGTCCTTTTCATTAAATGCATTTTAACCTCAATTGCCATTTAAACCCATTATTCTAATTTTTTGTCTTCTGCCACCAGTCTCCGTCCCTAATTACTTTGTCTCATCCAATTTTGCAACTTAACTATTATGACCATATCTAATTCCAGAGATCTGTAGAGATTTATAGTCCATGGAACATGATGTTATAATTTCTTAAAACAGAAGTCAAACATGTCTGTTTGATTCAGGCGCAACATGCTTTGTTCTTTCTCTAAGATGACCCACAGTTTTTTAAAGTTATTTGATGACTCATTCTAGATATGTGATACATCTCTATGTAAATTTATCCAAATTTAATATTCTGTTTACTCCCTTAAAGTCACTAACCATTTTTATGTATTGAAACCATTGAGACTCTGTGCATGCACTTTATCATTTCCCAGAATCCCTTTAAATTTTCACATAACTATTCCATTTAAATGTTGTAGAATACCAGGTCGTGTGAGTCTTAATATAGTTTTTGTTCTGATATGCTTAAGTGTACTCCGGCTCAATGGTTTTGAGATCCCTGACATTCGCTACAATTAATATTTCTACAGTACTTCCCCAATATTAAAATGTGTTATCGATGAATGGCTTCATCCATCACTGTACTGCAAGGTTGAAATTCTACAAATGAGTTCAGCCTTCAGTGTCTCCAATTTCTAAAAAAAACACAAACAAGTTCCCTCAATTCCACGTCAAGCAGAATGGGTTAACTAGTATTAATCTACTACAGATTGAAAAAGAAGGGGTGGTGTGTAAACTCCTGCACATCATCCATCTCTCCTCCTCCTTGAATGAAGGAAAAGCCCACCTCTTTGTTAAATTTGCCCTTCTGAAAATCCTTGCACACGGGGAGTTGCATTTTCAACATTCCAATTTCCCTATCACTTGGATATTAACAATGAGTCAATCTAATCATCCAGAATTAAAAATTCACTCACGTCAAAACAGTATTTGGAAGTTCAATCTGACCGGAAAATGAAATTCCAAACATGGTAACTTCTTGAATTAAAATTTACCCAAGTCCAAACACATCACGGGGACAATTCCAAAAGGTAGATTTTTACCAAGCTTTACCAACCAAATTTTTGAATCAACATTTCACAGATTTTTGCTTTATACAGCCACTGATGGTTTCTCAAAAGGACGTTATGTTAACCATACATTTCCCACAATGATACAGGCACACAACACATTTTCAAATCACCATACGTTCCCAAAGTGCAAGCTAAAATTTCAAAGTATCCCCAGATCTCGAGCTCCAGGGAACAAAAAGACACGAATTGTACAGGACGACACTTAGCAACCAACAAACAAAGGTACATTCAAACCAGACCACAAAGAGTTAACACTTCTACAATGCTTGATGCACTCGCACAGCGCAGAAATCTGGCCTCCAGTTCTCTCATTTTCCAGTTATGACTGTCCCCCATCCTTTTGGGAGTCCTAATTGTTCTAACATATTAGCTACAGACCCGAATCCAGAGTCTACTGCATTCCACCCTAGAATACGGAACGTCTCCAGAGCATCAGGTTGCCTTTCCCTTCTCTTACATATTTTCCTGAATCACGTCCTCGTCGCCAAAAATGTCTTGGATCACACAGTGTATCTAAGCGGTTCGTTTCAGATTCGGTTAAATGTAGTTAAGAGAAGGCTCCATAACAGTAATTTGCTTAAATAACAACATTCATTGAGTAATAAAAAAAGACAAAAAGGAAAGGAACATTTATTAAATAAACAAAAATAATGAAAAAGTGAGGGAAGAAGCAATATGCTTCACGCCCGTCTTCTGCACGTCGGGGACCCCTCAAACGATGGCTGGTCTGGAGGCTGATGTTGTTCCTGGCACTGTTCACGATCCCAGTCTGAGGCGAAGTCCAGCGACTTGAAACAAAACTCTCTCTTGTACAGTGTAACAAACAGCAAGGTACAGAAAAACACATTGATTGTGCTGTCAGTGGCATGTACGGGAATGTTCACAGCACTAGTTCAAAGGCATGCAGCTGTCAAATATCATCAACCAGTTTAACCCTTCAGCCCATCCTATACAGAATCATTGAGATTTTTTAATATAATTTGAAATGGAAGCCCCATCTTTTAGTCAGAAGCTGACTGCAGGGAGGGAATTTAACCACAACCTGTCCTGGTTCCAAATAATTAGGCTTTCTGGTGCATTCATTGGGTGTGTTGAGGGCCTAGGGAACACCTTGGATACATTGTGAGCCCACTATCATAATTTAATTTGTGCCATTGATACCTGCATGTTAACAAGTAATCAAAGCCAGTTAATTTTGATCTGGGCTTTTGTGCCCAGCACCCCTCGCTGTAAGTGCACTACCGTACATCTCCCTTGATTGAAGTACAGTTATTTTCCTTTGTTGCTGCAAATTCCATATTTGCTGAGTGAACATTGTGTCAGTCATCTTCAGATGGTTGTCAGTGTAATATCATCTTTCTTCTCAACTGTTAACAGAGTTAGCATGACACAAAGTAGGGTGAGGGTGACAATTAAGGTCACCCTGGTGCATTCCAGATTGATGGAAGTTGATTAATGTGACTGACCCCACCCCCTTGAGCAGCTTATGAATCCATTGCAGGAAGGCCAACCTCTCACTGTAGCTGTTGATCCAATGAAGGGGCTCAGCAGTGTTAACAGGAGCACTGGTCCCTGCTGAAGCACACAAGGAGACCTGGGGTCTTCGTGAGAGAGGCTGAAGAAACTGTTTAGAAAAAAAAAGAGGGTGTTAGCAATGTGACTGTGGAGAAATCTATGCAGGCGTGGCGCAAGGGTGTAATCCCACAAACTCAGTTTCCATGTTGCAGTTGTCCTCTGCAGATGTGCAGTGCACACTTTGCGCATCACACAATGACGTAAAGTGCCTGGAACCACGTGGATGCATGTTTTCAGTTGAGCCCTCAGGCACAGTTGCTCTGCAGTTTCGGTGTCAGCAAACACTGTCTTAAAATTCAAAACTTGAATTTATATTGCTGCTCTTAAACACTTCCTATCAAAGTGTAACACTTTACATTTCCCAATATTAAATTTAATCTGCTTAATGTCTGCCCATTCTACCAGTCTTACTATATTCTCCAGAAGTATCTTACTATTCCTTTATCAGTTGCTATATTTTTGAATTTCATATTATGTATATACTTTGAAATTGTGCCTTGTGTATAAATGATCAATATATTAAAAAGAGCAATTGCCCTAATATCACCCATAGGCAAACATCACTGTACATTTAAAAAAGCACTTGACACTGTTTTCTGTTCATTAACTTATCTTGTATTCACATGGCCACTGTCTATATTTTTAAACGTAACCTATTTTTCTAATCAACCTGTTCAGAGATGTTACTACACACTCCTGCCATTGTCTCTTTAATCCTGTGGATTTAATAGTCATTATAATAAATAATAAATGTCTTTAATAGTACTTTGTCAAACACCTATTAAAGGTTCATGTATGCCACATCAGTCACAGTAAACTTGTCAACTTTCTCATTACTTCTCCAAAGAACTCCATAAAGTTTATCATATATGATTTGTTATTCACAAATTTGTGATAGTTTTAATTCATTGGCCCTTATTTTGCCAAACACCAATTAACTTTCTCTTGGATTATTGTCTCTAACAGCTGTCCCATCACCAAGTTAAACTGATTAGATCTATAATTGCCAGACTTATCCCTTCTCGTTTATTGGCACAAGGGTTTAATATTTGCAATAAAAACCAAAAGAACTGCGGATGCTGTAAATCAGGAACAAAAACAAAGTTGCTGGAAAAGCTCAGCAGGTCTGGCAGCATCTGTGGAGGAGAAAAACGTTCTGAGGAAGGGTCACCGGACCCAAAACGTTAACTCTGTTTAATATTTGCAGTCTTGTTATCCTCTGGGACCATGCATTCTTGTGGCACAGTGATATGTCCCTACCTCTGAACCAGGACGCCTAGATTCAAGTCCTACTGCTGCAGAGGCACGTAATAACATTTCTGAATACGTTAATTAGAAAATACATTCCCTGGGACCATCCCCCTATCCAAGGAGGATTAGAAGATTGTGACCAGAATCTCAGCAGTTTTCATCCTTACCACCAATTTAGTAGATCTAATACACAAGTGGTGAGGAAATTCATCCCCGAGAGTCCCAAAACACCCAGAAACATTCAATCACATCAACCACTAATCAGAGAAAAGTTGTCTCCATACATGGAATAGTCAGAATGTCGGAGGTACTAGCTCTCCAATCACAGGCTGTTCCTTGCCTGTGCTTTTGAGTGAGTGATGCCATGGATCTATGGCATGTTGCATTATGTTTCATGGTTAGTACATCAGAATACCTTTAAGAGATGAGCTCATGATATCATCATTGTATCATAGCATGTGATCTGAGGGTTTCTCCATCTTACTCCAGAATCACTTGATGTATGACATGCTAATGACAGTATGCACCTTTGTTATAACCTATTAGAATATTAGCCTAGACACTTAGCTGTCTGAAAAACTTGATATTTGTGTATATAGTCAGCTGCGTCTATTGGATTCATCAACAACATAGTATTCACCCCCAGTTATTTATGTTACAAGGGATAACATAAGCATTGCAATATAAAGTGAGAGACCCTGATGGAGGCAAACTTAGAGCAGGAGGAGGGACTACAAAAAGAGGAGAAGACCTGCAAAGTAGAATGTGCAATCTTGAATCTTTCAACTAACTCATAACCAGGAAAATTTGAAGTCTCTGAGGTAGTGAATCCCTTGCAAATGTATCTGGTGTCTCTAGCTTAAGGCTGCAGATGTTCAGGAGACATTATATCAGGTAGAATTCAATGGATGTTATTGTGATGAACATAGACAATTGGATAATGTAATAATGAAGTTTTATTTCATAAGGATTTACGTTTGTGTGCATCAGACTTTAAAGCTTCTCACATACTATGAATTACTTGAGATGCAATGACTGTTAGAGACATAAATGCAACTATTTACCTGTGACCTCAACAGTCAATGGGAAGCATGGATACAATGATTACTTTTTGTGTAGAGAAGTGTGCATAGTTTTACAGAAAAGCTTTTGGTTGCTAACTTATGTCTGCTGTCTTGTGGTATCAAGGAAATCAATGCTTTCCTTGTGTGTTGTCGGGTCACATTTAATGGAGTGGTGATATTTACTGGGGATATTGATTAATTCTTCAAATTCTGTTTCTGTGTGAGTATTTATTTCAAGATGGCAGTGGCAGAATAGGCAGCGTCTGGGCTCTTGTCCATTCATTCGCTTCTTTTTTTTTGCCTTTCTTTTCTCATTTTTTTTCCAATTCAAGAAGGGAAATAGGGATAATACAGGAAACTATAGACCAGGGAGTCTCTCAACGGTGTTTAGCCTAATTAGGGACAGTCAGCATGGCTTTGTGTGGGCAGGTCATGTCTTATTAACTTGATTGAATTTTTTAATGTGAGAAAGGTGATTGATGAGGGTAGAGCAGTGGATTTTGTCTACGTGGATATTGGTAAGGCTTTCGACAAGGTCCGTCACTGTAGGCACATCAGAAGTTTAAGATGCATGGGATTCAGGGTGACTTGTCTGCCTGGATTCAGATTTGGCTTGCCATAGAAGGCAGAGGATAGTGGTGGAAGGGTGTTTTTCTGACTGGAGGTCCGTGACTAGTGGTGTTCTGCCATGTACTGAGACCTCTGCTGTTTGTGATATACGTAAATGACTTGGATGATAATGTAGATGGGTGAGTTAGTAAGTTTGCAGATGATTAAAAGATCAGTGGAGTTGTGGCTGGTGTAGAAGGTTGTCAAAGGATACGGTGGGATACAGATCAGTTGCAGATATGAGCAGAGAAATGGCAGATGGAGTTTAATTCGGGCAAGTGTGAGGTACTGCACTTTGTGAGATCAAATGTTAAGAAAAAGTATACAGTTAATGGCAGGACTCTGTACAGCATTGATGTACAGAGGGATCTTGGGATTCAAGTCCATAGCTTGCTGAAGGTAGTCACACAAGTAGATAGGGTGATAAAGAAGGTGTATAGCATGTTTGCCTTTATTGGTCAGGGAATTCAGTACAAGAGTCAGGATGTCATGTTGCAGCTTTATAAGACTTTGTTTAGGCCACACTTAGAAATTTACCAGGATGCTGCCTAGATTAGAGAGTATGAGCTATAAGAAGCAGCTGGAAAAACTGAGGTTTTCTTTGAAGAGACAGAGGCTGTGAGAAGACTTGATAGAAGTCTATAAAATTATGAGATGCATAGATAGGGTTGATGGTCAGAATCTTTTTCTCAGGGCTAAAATGTCTGTTACTAGGGGGCGCATGCATTTAAGATGAGAGGGGAAAGTTAAAAGGAGATGTGAGGGGTAAGTTTTTTTCACACAGAGCGTGGTAGGAGTCTGGAACGCGCTGCCAGGGGTGGTGGTGGTGGAAGGAGATACCTCAGGGGTGTTTAAAGGACTTTCACATAAACACATGAATATACAAGGAATGGAGGGATATGGACCAAGGGCAGGCAGAAGGGATTAGTTTAATTTGGCATCATGTTGGGCACAACATCGTGGACTAAAGAGCCTGTTCCTGTGCTGTACAGTTCTATGTTCTGTGTTTAGTTTTTCATTGTTTTTTTTTACTTACCTTCTGGGGAGAGCTCAGTCATGGAGACAGCAGCAGCAACAAAGCGTGACCGTGGCTGGGGCTCAGCGCGAGCCTGGATGGCAATTATTGACGAAGTGGCACTTGGCAGCGAAGCCTGGCGAAACCAGATGGTAGTCAGCAGTGGTTGACAGCAAAGCCTGGCAAGCGGCGAAGCAGCTGTCGGTGGCAAAGTGGCTGGCGAGCCTGGGTGGGACTTAGCTCAGTGCTGGGGAAAGCGAGCCCTCATGGGGAAAGCCCAGCATGGAGCATCTGCAGGCCCATGGCTTAAGAAAGGACTGTGATATTTAACTTTTAACTTTGTTTCTTTATTTGTTCTACTTTATACTAAGAAGAATTGTAGTGTTCAACTTTTTAACTTATTTATTTATTTTTCTGTTTTTGTACCTAAGAGGTTATACCTCGGGTACCCTTGTACCTAAGATGGCGCCGGGAATGGCGACTTTGTACACGTTTCACTGTACTTCTGCACCCCTGAGTACACGTGACAATAAAATCTAAATCTAAATTCCCAATACTTCAACAAAAATACAGAAGATAATGTTACTATGTGATTTCATCACTTGTTAAATGAGTCAGTGAGAATGAAAATCAAGCCACTGAAAACCATGAAAAGTATACAGGAGCTCTCAAAAAAATCTCAAGCGGACCCCTCAATAAAAGGTATTTTGGCCTTTGTCTCCAAGGGGTGAACGGGCTAAGATACATTGGAATGTTATGAAAGTTGGTAATAAATGGTGAACGTTTAAAGAAATGTTGCATAATTATCAATTAATGTAAATTATACTGCGAAATAAAGCTCCATAATATAAAAAAGTTCTTAGATTAAAAGATAGGATATTATAATATTGCAATATGAAAAGTATGTGTGAAGATTGAAAGAGTTTTGGAAACCAGAAAATAATGACTAAAACATAAAGACGGAAAATGAAGTACGCAAGACTAAACTAGCAAGGCACATAAGAATTTCTGCAAGTATGTGAAAAAGGGCGAGAGTCATGAAAATAAATGTGGGTCCCTCAGAGACTCAGAAAACGTTGTAATGGTGATTAAGGAAATTGCAGAGACCTTCAGCAAATATTTTGGCCATGATTCTATACTAGCTACAGTTGGATGTGCTGGCCATGCATCAGAAACCTGGAAATCTGAGCAGGGATTTAACATTAGGTTCTTAACCAAGCCATGTCATGAGCATCTTACTTAAGGGTTTCCTAACTAATTGAGTACACAGATGGGACGGCAACCCAGAACTGACTGCTGAAGCTTCACTATTTATAGGGACTGTACAGGGGTCAGAATGGAAATGTCAAGACAGAAAGGACTATTTGACAGGTGGAGCAACAGTGTGGGAATACTGCACTTGTGTTCTCAGATCCATTCCCGGACATTATGCTGCAGGCTGTAAGGGTCCACAAGGATATTCCATTCCCACCAGACAAGCAGAAGAGGACTGCCTTGGAGACCAAAGACTCGTGGCTGAGAGTGACAGAAGTGATGAGCAGCAAGAGTAAGGCACTTGACTGCTGAATGAAGAACTGCAATTACCTCATCAGGTCAGGAAAGGTGAGTGGCAAGGAACATGCACGCACCTCCCTCCTCCTTCAGACTTTCCTAATCTTTTCGTGCACATCACACTTCAGACGAGCAGACCCTTGGTTCACCCATTCTTCTGTGTCAAAACAGCTCCTCATATTATCATGTGATGAGCCACCATTAACAGTCAACCTTCTGACATTCATTTCATCTGTCATAGTGACTAATACTTCTAGTACATTCATTTCTTCAAGCACATAGCTGTCTTCGTTCTGGCCTTGCAGGAGAAGAGATCATACAATATCAGAGAGAACCAGATAGCCCACCAGTTATGCTGCAGAGGAAGGTGCACAGGAGGTAGAAAGACTCTCAGATTGCATGGCCATAAACAAGTAAGAGATTTCACTCAGCCACATGACATATAACATTCACTTGCATTAACCTGATATCGGTAAGCAATTAAAATGATGATCTACGCAATTCCTCTGAACTTGTCAGTTCTAACTTATGTATTTCATCTACTGCAGGCGCTGCAAGTAGCCCTCAGGAACTGGTGCTGGAGAAGGATAAAGATTTCTCAGAGAAGATTCGGCACTAGTAGTCACATGGTGATGCACGTATCACAAGTGAGCATGAGGAGGAGGTGTTGGAAACAGGGACAGTTGTGAAGAGATATCATTGGAGTGCATGGGACCTTCCAAGCACTGCTTAACTGTATACAAAGCCTTAAGTGTCATTGAAGAAGAAGACACTCAAGAGTAGCAGCAAAATATGTTAAGGTTGTATCAGCCTTTCTAGGAGCACTATCCACAATTGAAGAGAGAGAGAGCAGGAGTCTGCCTTAGACATTTGTAGTGTTCTCCACATTCATGGAAAAACAAACCACCTGCATAGAACATTAGGTTTTCAAATGCACGCTTGTCCTGATCAATGGTCTGCATACTTGATCTGGCAGTTTAAGTACAATTGCTGAATACCTCAACCTGACCTGTTTTGCGCCTTGCTACGCAAAGTATTCTCCTGTTCTTGGCTCGCAGCAATGTGAAAGTAAGACATATAGGTACAGATGGAGAAGGGATGTGGATGTGCTCTTCCACTTCTAACACCAATCTCTTCTGTCCAGGAGCAGGTGTGGCCATCTTTGAAAAGGTCTTCAAAAGTTCCAAAGGCCCAAGAACTCCAGCAACAGCATCTGAGCAGTCAGAACAGTTCTACTGAAATCAGAGGGATACCACCATTTAGGAATAATAAGAAAAGGGAAACAAGAAAAAAAATCGTAGTTATTTAATGGTGCACAGTCAAATGTTTAACACTTAATTTTGTATTTTTCTGTTTAATGATGGAGAATAATGAATGTTTTTCAAGGTTCGATTGCCTTGTTCTCCCCAGTGTTGCCAAATCCTGTCAAGTGGCCTTCAGCCATCAGGAAATTCATATGTCAATAGGTCTCAGTAATAGGATTGGATTGTTGCTGTGGCCTGTGTTGTGCTGGGTAAAAACTGAAAGAACTGCAGATGCTGTAAATCAGAAACAAAAACAGAAATTGCTGGAAAAACTCAGCAGGTCTGGCAGCATCTGTGAAGAGAAATCATTTAACATTGCGGGTCTGATTCTGAGGAAGGGTCACACTTGCAAGTGCATAGTTGGGAGAGCCCCAAATCACTGCGGGCATCAGGATCGTATCTCCAGCCTCCAAATGCACTATTCAATCACCACTCCTGCTCATGTGGCTTCAGTGTTACCTTCCTGGATATCCATAACAGGGCTCCTCAGAGCTATCATCAACCATGTTCTTAGAGAATAGCCCTTTATCCAAGGAGCTACCACTTGTTCTGTTTGAAGATGCAAATTGGACAGTGTCTTCCATTTAACATACTATTGTTCTTCTCTCCTTCCTGCAAAGTGCATCACGTCACTAATTTTCTCCCAGTATCTCACTCCTACCTTACCCCCTTGATTGTTTAGTATTTTAGTATTTAGTATTAGCATCCTGTAGCATGAAAACTGATGAAAATTATTTGTTCAACTCCTCTGCCATTTCCTGACTTCCCACTATTATTTCCCCAGCCTCATTCTCTAAGGGGTATATGTTAATTGTTGCCTCTCTCTTCCTATACATGTATTTAAAGAAACTTTTACTGTTTGTTTATAAGTTACTTTCTATTTTGCCCTCATATGTTATTTTCTCCCTTTTTCTATAATCTTTTGTTGGCTTTTAAAACTTTCTCAATTCTCTGACTTCCCATTAATCTTGGCCACATTGTACGTTTTCTCTATCAATTTAATACTACCCTTGCCTTCCCTGGTTGACCCTGATTGATTTATCCACTTCCTAGAATTCTCTTCCTCACTGGGATATATCTTTGCTGTGAGTCATGAATGATTAGAAGGATTCTTGAAAATCAAGGGGTGAGGAGGGGGTAGAAACTTAAAACAATCACCATAATTAGGGAAACTATTAAGCCCAAAAGGCTAACAAGTCCCTAGGACCTGATGGCATGCACCTTAGGGTTCTAAAAGTAATGGCTACAATGATAGTAGAGTCATTGGTTACAAGCTATCCAGAATTTCTTAGATTCTGGACAGGTCCCAATGGATTGGAAGCAAGCAAATATAATTCTTTTATTTAAAAAGGTTGGGAGACAAAAAGTAGGAAACAGTGGGCCAGTTAGCCTGATGCCTGGCTTAGGGAAAGTGCTAGAATCAGTTATGAAGGAGAATGGACCAAGATACTTAGAAAATCACAGTATAGTAATAGTATAGTAATTTACTGTTACATGTATTTATGAAAATACAGTAAAATATATATGTCACCATAATTAATATGGTGCTATTTTAATTACATAAATTATAAAAAAGTAATAATGCGTACAAAGTTAAGACAAATTTCATTTTTTGTTCCAACCACTGGAATCTTTGTTATTTGTATTTGACATAAATCATCTGGAAGTGGATGTACAAGGCATGATTGGTAAATTTATGGATGATACAAAATTAGGAGGTATCGTTGATAACAAGGAAGGTTATCAAAAATTACAGAGGGATCTTGATTAGATGGGGAAGTGGACTGAGGATTGGCAAATGCAATTCAATACAGATAAGTGTGAGGTGTTGCACTTTGGAAAGTCAAACCAAAGTAGGACTTGTACAGTAAATGGTAAGGTCCTGAGGAGTGTTGTGGATCGGAGGGACCTAGGAGTATAAGTACGTAGTTCGTTGAAAGTGGCTTCACAGGTAGACAGGGTAGTGTAGAAGGCATTTAGCATGCTGGCCTTCATCAGTCGAGGCACTGAGTATAGGAATTGGGACGTTATGTTACAGTTGTGTATGTCGTTGGTGAGGCTGTTCTTGTAATATTGCATACAGTTTTGGTCACCCTGTTATAGGAAAGACATAGTTAAACTGAAAAGTGTGCAAAGAAGATTTACGAGGATGTTGCCAGGACTAGTGGGCATGTATTATAGAGAGAGTTGGCCAGGAATGTAGGAGAATGAGGGTTGACCTTATTGAGGTATATAAAATCATAGGGGCATAAATAAGATGAATGCATATAGTCTTTTTCCTAGGGATGGGAAATTGAAAACCAGAGGCCATAGGTTAAGGTGAGAGGGGAAAGATTTAAGAAGGATCTGAGGGGCAACTTCTTCACACAGAGAGTCGTGCATATATAGAATGAGCTGCCAGAGGAAGTGGTTGAGGCAGGTACAATAGCAATATTTAAAAAACATTTGGATTGGTACATGGATGGGAAGGGTTTAGAGGGATATGGACCAAATGCAGACAGTTGGAATTAGCTGAGTGAGCACCATGGTTAGCATGGACCAGTTTGGGCCAAAGGGGCTGTTTCCATGCTGTAATACTCTGTAACTCTATGAGTGGGCTAAAGGGATTAAAGTGGAGAAAAAGCATGAACAGGGCACTGAGTTTTATGATCAATAATGATCATGTTGAATGTTAATGCAGGCACGATGGGTTGAATGGCCTACTTCTGCTCCTGTTTTCTATGTTTCTGAGTGCCATTTACTGATGTCTCAGCTATTTGCAACTCATTAATGACTTGAATGAAGGAACTAAATGTATAATTTGGTGATGACACCAAGACAGGCGGGAAATTAAGTTGTCAAGAGGAGGCAAAGAGTCCAGAAAGAGTTATAGACAGGTTAAATCAGTGGGCAGGAATTTAAATGATGGTGTAGAATGTGGGAACTTGTGAACTTGTCTACTTTGGCAGGAAAATAGAAAGATTATACACTATTCAAATGGAGAGAAATTTCTAAAATGGAATGATGGCGCTTGCTGCAAGGTAAATGCAATTTAAAAGTAAACAAGTTTCACTGCAGTTGTACAGGACCTTGGTGAGACCACACATGGAGCATGGTATACAGTTAAGGGGCAGAAACTTTACACTCTCTTGAGCAGCTCATGTAAAGATCACTTTGTTTGCACTATGGACTAAAAATGAGACAAAGATACTGCTTTAAAGCAAAGAAACTGTTATTTAACTGTTATTTAAGCGGAGAGCAAGTTTCCCAGACAGAGTGACACAGCCGTTGTGTATTCAGGGCACTGTTGCAGTTTTTTTGACTGGTTTTTCAACTGGGACCAGTTGTTTTTGGGGTCAGGAGAGCTCAGCATAGTAACAACCACTTGATTGATTCCTGGGCAAGTGTCCACACACACGTGTGTGAACAACACAGCAGAAACACCCTGACTGCAAAGAGAAAGCATCATCTTTCTCTCTGTCTCTGTCCCTGATGTGTAAAATAAGTAAAAGAAAATCCCTAATAACTAGCTACTCTCCCTCACTTTTCTCTGTGAGTTGTTCTGTCTGCAAATCTCCTGTTGCATGGAAAAGGGTGAATCCTCGACTAGTGAAGGAAAGACTGAAAACCTCACATCATTAGCAAAGAATCAAAAGTGGTCAAAAAGAAAGCTGAATGAAAACAGTACATCAATGTCTGAGATATGGACTAGTGCGAAAACTGACTATTTTTGATATTTTCTATGATTTTATTTCCTACCCACCACAATACTTGTTTCTCATCTTTTTATCTGTCTGTTTGTATAGGCATGGGAGGTTATGCACTTTAGTAGGAAGAATGGAGGCACAGACTATTTTCTAAATGGAGAAAGGTTTCAGAAATCTGAAGCACAAAGAAACTTGTGATTCTTAGTTCAGGATTCACTTAATGTTAACGTGCAGTAGGCTGGAAGAACACTGCAGGCCAGGCAGCAGCTGGAGAAAAAGAGAAGTCAATGTTTCGGTAATACCCTTCCTCAGGACTGGATGTGGGGGTAGGGGGAGCTGCAGATAAAGGGGAGGGGTAGAGGCAGAATGGTGGTGATAGGTGGACACTGGTAGTAGGTACGACCTGGTTGGTCGTTGGGAGGGATGAATCTGGTTGGTGGCTGGGAGGGAGGGTCAGAAGGTGGAATGGAAGGGAGGAGGTGGGGCTGGAAGGAGAGACAGGGGATGGGTGGGAAGGTTATTTGAAATTGGAGAACTCAATGTTGAGTCCTCCGGGCTGTAGGGTGCCCAGGCGGAAGATAAAGTGTTGTTCTTCAAATTTGCATTCTGAGTCGCTGCGACACCGGAGGAGGCCAAGGACGGACATGTCAGAGGGGCAGTGGGGCAAGGCGTTGAAATGAGCAGTGACCGGGAGATTAGGTTGGCCGTTACAGGCCAGGCAAAGATGCTCAGCGAAACGGTCACCTAGTCCACGTTTGGTCTCACCGCCGTAGAGAAGACCACATTGGGAGCACCTGATACAATAGACTAGGTTGGAGCAGATGCAGGTGAAGCTCTGACTCACTTGGAAGGACTGCTTAGGGCCCTGAATGGAGGTGAGGGAGGTGGTGTGTGGGCAGGTGTTGCATCTTTTACAGTTACAGGGGAAGGTACTGGCTGGATTGGAGTGATTGATGGGGAGCGTGGTGCGAAGTAAGGAGTGGCGAAGGGAATGGTCCTTGCAGAAGGCAGAGAGGGGCGGGGAGTGGAAGATGTTCCAGGTGGTGGGGTCTAATTGGAGTTGGTGGAAGTGTTTGAGGATGATACGCTGGGTGCGGAAGCTGGTGGGTGGAAAGTGAGATCAAGAGGGACCCTATCTTTATTGTGTTTGGCGGAGGAGGTTAAGAGCTGTGGAGCAGGGAATGGAGGATGCGCAGTGGAGGGCTGTCTGGATGACAGAGGGACGAAAACAGCGTTATTTGAAAAAAGCGGGCATCCGGGATGTCTGGGAGTGGAAAGTCTCCCTGTCAGAGCAGATGCGATAGAGATGGAGGAACTGGGAAAACGGGATGTAATGTTTGCAGGATACAGGGTGGGAGGAGGTGTAGTCTAGGTAGCTATGGGAGTTCTGTGGGTTTATAGTAAATATCAGTCTGTAAACTGTCATCAGAAATGGGAATGGAGAGGTCAAGAAAGGGGAGGGAGGTGTCTGAGATAGACCAAGTGAATTTGAGGGTGGGATGGAAGTCATTAGCGAAGTCGATGATCTGCTCCAGTTCAGCCTGGGTGCAGGATGCAGCACCAATGCAGTCATCAATATAATGGAAGAAGAGTTGGGGATCAGTACCAGTGTACGTGCTGAAGAGGGACTGTTTGACATAACTTACGAACAGGCAGACATGGCTGGGGCCCATGCGAGTGCCCTTGGCAACCTCCTGGATTTGGAGAAAGTGGGGAGAATTGTAGGAAAAGTTATTGAGGGTGAGGACTAGTTCAGTGAGGCAGAGGAGGGTAATGGTAGGCATAGGTAAACTGGATAGGTCTGTTGGGGAGGGAAAAACTGAGGGCCTGTAGGCCACCCTTGTGGGGTATGGACATGTATAGGGATTGAAAATCCATAGTAAAGATGAAGCACTGGGGGCCAAGGAACTGGAAGTTTCCAAAGAGGTGGAGGGCGTGGTTTGTCTCCCGGATGTAGGTGGGAAGTGCCTGGACCAAGGCGGAGAGAATGGAGTTGAGGTAGGAAGAGATGAGTTTGGTAGGACAGGAGCATGTGGAGACAATGGGTCAGCCAGGTAAGTTGAACTTGTGAATCTTAGGGAGCAGGTAGAACCGGGCAGTGTGAGGCTGGGGGACTATATGGCTGGAGGTGGTGGAGGGGAGGTCATCGGAAGCGATGAGGTCTTGGACAGTGTGGGAGACGGTGGCTTGATGGGCCATGGTGGGGTTGTGGTCAAGGGAGAGGTAGGATGTGGTGTCAGAGAGTTGGCATTCAGCCTCTGCGATATAGCTACCACTGCCACACCTTTATCAGCAGGTTTGAAGGTGAAACAGGGATTGGTACGGAGAGAGTAGAGTGCTGCACATTCAGAGTGGGAGAGGTTGGAGTGGGTGAGTTGGGGGTGGAGAAATCGAGGCAGTTGATGTTGCAATGGCAGTTAACAATTAAGAGGTTCAGGTCGGGTTCAGGCTGGCAGGGGGTATCCAAGAGGAGGAGGAAGGTTGGAGGTGGGAGAAGAGGTCCCCAGAAGGTGGTTGGGAGTCTTTATCGAAGAAGAAGGCATGGAGTCAGAGGCAGCAGAAGAAGGTTCCACATCGCATTGAGGTGAGGGCAGAGGGGCACAAATGTGAGCCCTTTACTGGGGACAGACCGTTTGGCCTCAGAGAGTTTGAGGTCAGGGGGAATGGTGAAAATGCGGCAAGGTTCATGGATGGGGTTTTGTGGGAGTCTCAGGGAGGCTGAAGGAGGGGAGGGGCGATAGCATATGATGAGTAAGGGTTAGACGCGGTGTGGTGGGGGGGAGTAGTGGGAGGGGAAGGAAGGCGGGAGGGTAGTGGACTGGGGTGTAGGATGGAGGATTGACTGCTCCTTTCCCCTAGATGCTACCTGGCTTGCAATGTTCTTCCAACCTCCTGTTTGATTTCATATAAATGATCCTGGGGATGAAGGGCTTGTCACATGATGAGCAGTTGAGGACTTTGGGTCTGTATTCGATGGAGTTTAGAAGGATGCAGGAAGATCTAATTGAAACTTACAGAATACTGAGAGGCCTGGCTAGAGTAGACATGGAGAAGATGTTTCCACTAGTAGAAGAGACTAGAGTGAAGAGATGACCTTTTGGAACTGAGATGAGGAGGAATTTCTTCAGCCTAGAGGGTGGTTAATCTGTGGAACTCATTGCTGCAGAAGGCTGTGGAGGCAAGTCATTGAGTGTATTTAAGACAGAGATAGATAGGTTCTTGATTGGTAAGGAGATCAAGGATTTCAGCTAGAAGTCAGGAGAATGGGGTTGAAAAATATATCAGCCATGATCGATTGGCAGAGCAGACTCAATGAGCTGTATAGCCTATTTCTGCTCCTATAGCTTAAAGTCTTATGGTGAGCACATTTGGAGGATGAGGTTGCTGAAAGGCATTGAGTGGACATGATGCATGCAAAAAAGAGAGTTGTAGTCTATCAGCCTTGGTGAGAAGAATGTGCAGTATTCGAGTTAGAGTGAGCAATGTCCCCATGAGCTTGAGGTAGCGGAGTGAAAATGATGGCATTTACCCCAAGTGATTTGTTTTCTTTAGGTTAATTCTGTCTGAGTTTAGCTCATGCATTGCAATTTCAATACAACTGATATCCACTTCAAACATCCTCAGGGTCAATTCTGTTCTTTGGAGGTGGCCTGATTAAGGAATATGGAAGCATTGAATCAAGTTACAAATTACAATATCTGATTAAAAGGCAAAAAAAACCTTGAGAAGCTGAATGTCTTACTCCTTCTCAGACATTGGTTCCAGATGTCTCGGCTGCAGGCTGGAGAGCTAGTGAGAACCTAATATTGCCACTTTTTGGGATGTCCCACTACATTTTATGCGATAGGCTCTTCACAAATCAGCAGTGGGCCTAGCCCCGAGTTCAAAGATACTGACGGCAAAAGTCCCACCAGGAGCTGCTTACCAATCAGAGGCTGGCAGCCCTTTTACACTTCAGCTCCACTGGGAGTGTAGTGGATGCAGCCACCCAAGTCTGAGATCATTGCTGAGTCAGAGATAGGAAGTGGCCTTGGGCTATGGGATCTGAATACAGGCCACTATTGGATGTGCATTAGAACAAGGGCTAGAACTCTCCAGAGGATCTGCTGTCCCAATGGCTAGATAGGTGCAAAAGTAGAGCAGTAAATTTCAACAATTATCTCTTTTTTTCAATGTTTGTTTTTTTCAAGAACTGTATAATTTTTGATACAAAGTCATGCCTATGTTTGTGTCATCTAACGGCACAATTTGCTACAGCGTATCTTTACAGTGAAGAGTGAGAGATGTGAGAAAGATTTTAACTGGTTGGCTTGACCTTGTGTAAACGCTATCATTTTTGAGGTCTTTAGTGTAATCCTAAAGGGTAATTAGCAGCTAATAATTGTAGTTAATTGAAATCATACAACATGGTAATTAATCTATTAACAAAAAATCTTTACGCTGCAAACTCACCATGAAATTATCTTCAAATGTAGATACCACATGTTAAAGTAATTCTTTAAAAGATCAATCTTAGTTCCAATGTTCTTTTATTAATTTTAGGAAATCTAAATGAACAATATATAGTAATTTTTTTTAAATGTCATTACCTGGAGATTTTTGTATTGAGTTAGCTTCTAGACGTAGAAGATTAATATTTTGATATGAGATTAAAAGAGTGGTTTGCATCTATATGAAAATAATTATGACACATTTTTCAAGCACAAGCAAACCTATCATTTTGGAGCATTATATTCCATGCCCAATTCATCGTCGTGTTTTGAAAAATGCAAAATTAGATAAAATATTAGATCAAGGAATAGCCTTGTACATATGCTAATCAGAACCTGCTTTACAACCCCAATCTAAAATTAATCATATCTGAATAATGTTTCCATTTTGGCACATACTACCTACTTCTGTTTGTTTCCCACCTCACAAAATTTACCTAAAGACTACTGTGGACATCTGAGCTAGCTAATGCACATTTTATGCTGATCCGCTGCATTGGAGTAGTTGTTTGGCAACCCTAGCTCAGTAGTTTCATACTAATGAGGCACGGGTACATTTTTGTGATCCTTTGGCCAACCTCTTGGGCATGTGTTGTCCAATCCAGACAGTAATTAATTTCTCACTCTGTGCTCCAGCCTTCTGAATTTCTTACCCAATTCATACTCCCTTGCTCATATCTCCTGAGTTTCAAGAGCAACTCAAAAATATATTTGCCTTTTCTTTCTTTCTTGGGTATCTATTGTATTGTCTTATTCCTAATTGTAAAACATCATCCTGGAATGCCATTCAGACTTGAGTTCATTGTGGCATATGCAATTGATTTTATGCCATCAATGCTGTATCAGCCGATGTTTTTAAAATGCATTTAATTTGCCTTAGAATCTTAATAATATCTTATATAATTTGGTCAGATGTTAAGTTGTCTATTGTTTCTTTACCTTTGTGTCCTCTTGTAACAGAATGAATATTACTGTAGGTTAGATTTCCTGTGGAAGAATAAATTCAAAAGAGAATGCGAAGAGATAGAAACCATGGAAAACCTCAACAGAGTATTGTTGGAAAATGTGCTTCCTGCTCACGTGGCTGAACATTTCTTGGCTCAAAACTGGAAAAATGAAGTAAGTAGACTTTAATCCAAATGCATAAAATTCTGTATGTGCCTATGTACTAGATAAAATTAAATATGGCTGGACGATTGAGTAAATATATGAAATGGAACTAAAACAGTGCAGACTATTAAAGTCCTCTGTTTGATGCTGTTTTCTGCATTGCATCAGTGAAGACTTAATCAATCTTATTTTTTCTTCAGCAAGGTCCAAAATCATGAAGAAATTGAG
This sequence comes from Rhincodon typus, assembly GCF_021869965.1. Taxonomy (NCBI): domain Eukaryota; kingdom Metazoa; phylum Chordata; class Chondrichthyes; order Orectolobiformes; family Rhincodontidae; genus Rhincodon; species Rhincodon typus. The sequence continues at coordinate 100,568,954 of NC_063333.1, read as the reverse complement.
TGCACAAAAGTACAGCACAAAACTAGAATACAACAGAATTTGCAAGCACTCAGAGAGAGGACTTGCAGTCTCTCTAACCAATTCTGGCACTACCTCCATGATTCCCATGCTGGGAATGGCATTCATGTGGAAGTCTTCTCCAGAATCTGAGGATTCTTTAAAGATTACTACGAGGGCATCCACTGTTTCTGTAGCTACTTCTTTTAAAATCCTAGGATGCATTCTGTCAGGTCCAGGAGAATTTATTGGTCTTTAGTCCCATTAGTTTCCCTAGCACTTCTTATCTAGTGATAATTATTGTATTTATTTCCTCTCCAACTTTTGCCCGTTGATTATTTAGAAATTTTTGAATGCCACTGTATCTTCAACTGTGAAGACTGATGAAAAATATTTGTTCAACTTCTCTGCCATTTCTTAGTTCCTCGTTGATATTTCCCCAACCTTGTTCTGTTCATAGCATCATAGAATGCCTACAGTGCGGAAAAAACACCATTTGGCCCATCAAGTCTGCACTAACCCTCTCAAGAGCATTCCACCCAGACCCAGCGCATACTCATAACCCTGCATTTACCATGGTTAACCCACCCAGACTGCACATCCCTGGAAACTGTGGACAATTTACAGTGGCCAATCCACCTAACCTGCACATCTTTGGACTCCTTCTCTAATGTTTAACATTGTTCTCTGTTTTTGCTTTTTCCATTTGAAATAAGCTATTGCTGTCCATTTTGACATTACTTGCACATTTACCCTCGAGGTTATGTTTTCTTTTTTCTTTAGTTGTCGTTTTTTAAAAACGTTTTCCCAATCCTCTGTCGTACCAGTAATCTTTGCCTTATTTCGTGTTTGCTTTCAAGATGATATTGTCCTCAATTTCCTTGGTTAACCATTGTTGATTTATACCCTCATTGGAATCCTTCCTTCTCACTGATTTATATCTTTGTGGTGAGCCCTGAATTATTTTATTAAACGTTTGCAATTATTCCTCAACCATCTTTGCTATTACATGCTTTTCTCAGTCCACTTCAGCTAACTCTGCCCTCATTCCTTCGTATTTAGCCTTATTGAAGTTTAACATAGTTGTATCCAACCCAAATTCCTCCCTCTCAAACAAAATTCTAAATGTTAAGTCTACTGTTTCCTAGAGGATCTTTTACTCTGACATCATTTATTAAACTCCCTCAGTACACATCACCAGATCTAAAATGGGCTATTTTAGTTGGATCCAGAACATAATGCCCCAGGAAACTGCCTAAAATATATTTTATGAATACTTCCTTATGGATAACTCCACCAAACTGACTAGCCCAACCTATGCAAAGATGAAACTTACCTATGATTGATGTAATGCCATTTTAAATTCCCTTATTATCTCCTGATTTACTCCAGGACCCACTGTATAGCTACCGTTTGGGGACCTATAGACTATTCCTATCAGTGTCGTCTTCCCTTGTTATTTCTGACCTCCACCCATATGGATTCTATATTTTCCAATCCAAGATCAATTCTTGCTATTATACTTATTCCATCCCACTTCAACACTGCTATCCCACCAGCCTTTACTTCCTGCTTGTCCTTACAAAAAGACATACCCCTGAACATATAGTTCCTAGTTTTGATCTTATTGTAACTGTATCTTTGTAATGGCTATAAGATCATACCCATTAACCTGTATTTGTACTGTTAATTCATTTATCGTGTTCTAAATACTATCCACTTCCAGTAAAGAAACATTAATTTTGCCTTTTAACCATTTGTCTCCTTTGACTCTATTTGCTACTGTTTTTATATGCTTGTATCCTTTGTCCCTTCTTGTATTCTGTGAATTGTTATCCAAATAGCTGCCCTGTAATGCTGACATATCCTCTTGCTTTACAAGCCTACATTTTCCCTCTCCAATACTCTCCATCACCTCTAATCAATTTAAAACCCTCTCTACAGACCTCTTATTCAATTTGCCAGTATGTTGGTCTCAGTATGGTTCAAGTGAAGCCCATCCACCAGAACAGCACCTTTCTACCCCAGTATTGATGCTAATTCCCAATGAACTGAAACTGATACCACCCTCACTAATCTTTGAGCCATGCAATTAGTCCTTGACTTTATTTACCCTGTGCCAATTTACCCATAGCTCAGGTTGTAACATGGTGATTAGTACCTTGGAAATGCAGCTCCTCTCCAACTCCCAAGTTCTTCTCTAACCCCAAGATGATGTCCTTAACCCTGACACATTGGTGTACACACAGCGGCAAGACCATGGAGGGCAAACACCTGCCCCACCCCATCTATCTTTCCAATGGAGGGAAAGCAACCTGAGTTTTTGTAGACAAGGGAACAATATCAGAAATGTGAGATAACAAGGTGTAGAGCTGGATGAACACAGCAGGCCAAGCAGCATCAGAGGAGCAGGAATGCTGACGTTTTGGGCCTAGCCCCTTCGTCAGAGAGAAGGGTCTAGGCCCGAAACGTCAGCCTTCCTGCTCCTCTGATGCTGCTTGGCCTGCTGTGTTCATCCAGCTCTACACCTTGTTATCTCAGATTCTCCAGCATCTGCAGTTCCTACTATCTCTGAAACAATATCAGAAATGTACCCAATTAGGCACTTGCATCCTTTTGCCCTTCCTCTCCCTCTGAAAACGGTCATGTACATCTCTACAGGATATTCCCAGGTACATAAGAGCCTGATCATTAAAAGAAATAGGCAGTCAGTTCATAATATTTTTTCACAAAACACAGATACATTTAATCAAATGTGAAAGGGAGCCTGATTAGCCAGTTATACAGACTATGACATGAGAAATAAATGCAAGATTGTAGTTAGATACGGAAAATATTTGGATTGAATGGAGGATTCAAATTTTCAGTGGAAACAAATAATTTCTAAACGTACATTTCTAATGTTACATCTCTTATTTTCTTGGTAGGATCTTTACCATCAGTCATACGAATGTGTCTGTGTCATGTTTGCATCCATCCCAGATTTCAAAGAATTCTATACAGAGTCGGATGTAAATAAAGAAGGCTTGGAATGTCTACGATTACTGAATGAAATTATTGCTGACTTTGATGACGTAAGTGTACAACAGTATAGTCACTTGTTAGCCCATAGATACGATGATGATCTTTCTAAAAGCAAGGAATGATTATTAATATTCTGATGATAATCTTTGATGGAGAAAGTGCATTAATCAACTTACCATTTTTTGTCATCTTCTATTCATATTTTCATTTTAATCACTACAAAGTTACAGGTAATTGCAAAAGTTAGGACAAGTGGGCAGGGCAAGAAGTAAAATCATCAGTGGAGATGCTGTGTAAATCTTTAAATAAGAATGAGTGAATACGAGTGGGGAAGCAATAGTCTATTGGGATCATTGCTTGACTATTGATTCAGAGACCCAGGCAATGTTCTGGGAACTGGGTTTAAAATGCACCATGGCAGATGGTAGAATTTGAATTCAATAATAATCATGAAACCAGGTCAGTTGTCTGGAAAGCCTATCTGTTTTCCTAATGTCCTTTAGGGAAGAAAACTACTGTCCTCCCCTGGTCTGGACTATATGTGACTCTAGCAATGTGGTTGACACTTAACTGCCTTCTGTGTAATTAGAGATGAGCAATAAATGCCAACATAGCTAGTGACATCCACATTCTGTGAAAACAGTCCCAATCACCTGGACGTTAGAAGAGAAGCATTGGATGAGGATAATGTGATCAATGATAATGTTAAAGATTTAAAGTTTTGGCTGACAGTACCATCCACAATTTCATTCATATTGGATTGAAAGGCAGAGACAACTCATACAAAATGCAGGCAATAAGATCAACTGCAGTCTTGATTGAGATTTGTCTCTGTCTGCTCTCATGACAATTTTAATCATTGCTCCTACCAGCTGTAGGTAAATGTGGTGGATTGAGGAAGAGGAGTTATGGTGGTGGGCAGTGTGATAAGATGTCGAAAGACTTCTTTCCTATCCACCACACCTAGTTTGTCACTTGTATCCCCTCATGTCGCATTCAAGCTTATCTTGTTTATGAGTCCCAACTTCTGTTCCCTCTTCCTGATTGACACTAAGCATAGCGTAAAGGGTCAGCTATATCTTTATTCCATGATTACCTACTGAGCATGAAGAGAAGAAACTATATTGCAGTGATGTCAGATCATATTAAATCAGAGCCTGTGTTTGTAAGACTGCAGAAACAAGACCTTTTCTATCATGCTTCATGTACAATTATGTTAAGAATGTTAGTTAACGTTCATCATGAGAGTGTGAAGAATAACTTTCTACACTAATTTCCTGATCAACCACATTCCTTTGCAGGTCCCCATGCTAGCACATATTACAAATGCTTCCATCTCCTCAGTACTATCCCACATTCTGTTAAAACAATCACCCCTCCTCAAAAACCTTACCTTTGAGTCTTCAATTCTTCAGACAGCTACTTCATTTTCTCTTGGATTTCTGAAGTCCAGAAAAATGTTGCCTCTGAAATTCATACTTATCATTTGCACAGTTCACTGTTAGTTTCTACACAATCATATTTCCACCACTACCAAAGCACTGAAACAGTGACATCCTTTACGACTGAGCAAAGTGCAATTTCCTCCCGCATCTTGATGTTTCTAAAATTTTTAACTTCCTTTTTAAATGTTTTGCTTCCCTAAAGATTCTCTTCCTTTATCCAACAATTGGGACAGTGCTCACTTGGTTGAACTTTTTCTGATCCAATTATTTCCAGAATGTCATGAATAATGATTTTTCTCCCCACTACTTCACACTGGGATTTCAATCCTTGGAGCCCACCTATTCGTTGTTTACATGCTGCTCCTCAGTGGCATCATTTGAACATGTGCTGTCACTTTGAAGATCTGCTTTTCACTCACTCTTTCCATTGTATGTGTTGTCAAACAATCTTCACAACATCTAGACATGAAAGTGTCACAATTTTCTTCAGCTAAATATTGCAAAGAGCAACAGCACCACTTTTAAATCTGCCACATTCTGTACACTTGTCGCTGATTCCATCCAGATTTCCTGCTGCTATTTCAGGTTTAAGCTGACTTTCACAATCACAGTCTTCTTTCTCATTCCAACTGCTTCTAACACTACTTCCTCTCCATCACAAAAGTCTTTTGCAAAATCACCATTTCTTTCCCTACTTAAGCTTAGCCAATCATGAATCTATGCCTTTGATGCCTCCAAACTTAACAATTCCAGTGTTTTCTTGGTCAACCTCCCATCATCCATAAACATCAACTTATCCAAAATTGCAGCTGTATCTTAATCTACACCAATTGCTGCTAGCCCATTACCACTGTGCTTGCTGACCTCCATAATTTAATAAATAAAAGTGAGACAGGACACTGTGGAATACAGATCCTATGATGTGAACTCCAGGATGTTTTTAGTATTTTGGACATTGTCAGCTGGAGGAACTTGAGCTACCAGTTTTGGTTCTTTGAGCAACAGCTGAAAACACTCAAGTGTTGAGGCTGAACTGTGTGCATAGCATTTTAGAGTAATTGATCGCCCAACACTTTAAGGCTGTGCCATTGGAGAGGGAATGGATAATGGCCAGAAAGTCAAGGAAGAGCAAGAAAGTATTGCAGGAGTCCCCTGGGTGCATCTTATTCTCTAATTGGTATTCAGTTCAGAAAGCTCATTACAGTGATGTCCTCTGGGCAGTGTAGCCAAGCCACGTTCAAGGCGCAGCTGTTGAAGAGTTTGTGGAGAAGATTGGAAAAGCAATGGGGTTTTCTATCTTGAGGGGAACAGACAAGTGTTTCAGTGGCCAAAAGATCATTGCCGTCTAGTACCAGGATCCTTGCTGTCACTGAGTAGCAATAGACTATTCTACAGAGGATCCGTTCCGTCTAGTACCAGGATCCTTGCTGTCACTGAGTAGCAATAGAATATTCTACAGAGGATCCGATGCTCGTATAACAGATTAAATTCAGTTCGGAGCAGTGAGAAGTGATACATTTTGGTAGGAAGAAAAGGGAAAGGTAATATCAATTAAAGACTATATTAGAACATAGTGAGAAGGAGAAAACCATTCGATACTTGGAGCCTACTCTTCAATTCAGTAAGATCATGACTGATCTGGTTCTGGCCTCAACTCCAGTTTCCTGATTGATCCCTATAACCCTTGACTGCCTTATCCATCAAAAATATAATGCTGCCTTGAAAATTCAATGGCCTTTGCTGTTTTGTGGAGAACGGAATGCCATTGACTAATGAACCTATGAAAGAAAATAAATTCCTTATTTCCATCTTAAGAGTGAGACTTATTGTTCTAACACTGTGGGCCTTAGTCCTGGTCTCTCCAACATGGGAAGCATCCTTTCAGAATCCATTCTGTCAAGTCTCCTCAGGATCTTACATGTTTCAGTAAGAAGTGGAGAATGCACCAATTTGATGATAACTGACAGAAAGAACGTATACAAAGAACTGCAAAGTTAGAAAGAACACGTACAAACACCGTACCTGTTTCAACTGAACAAAATAGACAGTAATCATTCTCAAGTTTATTTCTCAGGGCAATGTAATGACCAATCAGGATCAACCTACCTGGTTTAACATTTAAACAAAGCTTTGCAATTAACTGTTGGTGAACATTCTGCGAACTACTTTTATTATAATTGTATTCTTTGCAAACAAGGAAACAAAAGTTATACAGAGTATTCCAGATGTGATCTCACTCCTGTAGAACAGCAGTAAAATTTCTCTGCTCTTATATCTCATTTCTATTGCAGTAAACACTTCAACTTTGTATCTAATTCTGGCCACCAATACTTTAACGATTCAAAGACTTTGCAGAAAATGCAGAAAAGATTTGCAAAAATGGTTTCAGGATCGAGCGACTAGGTCAGATAGAGAGTTTGGAGAGGCTGGGGCTGTTCTGTATTAAGAAGAGAAGATTGAGAGAAGATTTGTAGGAAGAGTTCAAAGACATGAGACTGAGTTTAGACTGAGCAATATTATACAACCTGTAGAAAGATTGAGAACCGGATGTGTTTAATTTAAGGTGATTGAAGAATCAAAGGTAGCAGAAGAAAAATTCTTTCTACACAATAAGTAGTTAGGATCTGAAATGCACTGCTGAGTTCAGTGAAGGGTAATTCAATCATGGCTTTCAAAAGGGAATTGGAAAAGCACAAAGAAGGAAAAGAAATGCTATAGCGAACAGCAGAGGAGTGGGACTAAATAGCTCTTGCAGGGAGTAGGAGTGGACTTAATGGGCCAAAGACATGCTTTTGACCATTTGATACTCTGCAATTTTGTGTATGAGACATCCATCACACACTGTTGTTGACAATCAGTTTTGCTTTTCCATATGGATTTTATTTCTGCTAGTTAAGATATGCATTAATATTCAAATGCTTTGGATTGTACATTGGGCAATATTCAATTTGCTTTTCCCAAACCACGATGGAGATTCAATCACTCCACAGGTTGACTTTCAGAATACCTTGAAGGACGGCCCTTGTTCACCCTAATTCAGTACATTCCTGCTTTGACTTGAAATATCAGTTGAATATTGTTATATTTTTCTAAACAATCAATTGCATCATTGCTTATTTCTGCATTTTTGGAATATATTGGTCTAGAATTCAATTGAATATTTTGATGTACGCAATCTTAATTGTTTGTAGCTCATTTATGACAACTTTGAAAAAATCTGTTGCTTTCATATTATGTTAAAACAATCATAGCACGTTCACCCTTACATATAATATACACATGCATACACATCACTGTTATTTGAAATGTAATTACCTGATTTTCGTTTAAAAGCCCACATAAATGATATTTTTATTTTCTGACAGCTATTGTCCAAACCTAAATTCAGCGGAGTAGAAAAGATCAAAACTATTGGGAGCACGTATATGGCAGCAACAGGGTTAAGTGCTGCCACAGTTCAAGAGTTCAGCCAGGTAAGATATATCCTGTTCTCTTTCCATAAAATTAATTTTCAATGGCACATTTTCACTACCAGTCAGTAACCAATTCTAAATTTACAAAGGCATACTATAATTTTAGAAACAAACTTTCGCAAAGGAGATGGCGTGAAATCGGTATGAGTAGCAACATCATGGAGAGTAAGACAATTGCCAATGGAAACATATAACACATCTAGGAGTCACATTTCCTGTGGTACAAGCAGACACCATACAAATATGTGGTCACTGCTACTAACTGTACTTTCTCTAGTTTTGCTGCTCCCTACTTTTTGAAGGAAAAATGAATAATTATAGGAATAATTTCACATTTATCCGTACAGGGGGTGATACATACTCACTGTACAATTTGGATCAAAGATTGATTGGGAAAAGGAAAAGGTCATTCAACCTATTGACCCAAGCATTGTTAATTAGACTTGAACTGTACCTCAAATTTATTATCCTGCCATTGTTCTATATCTTATGAAAACTTAACATAACAAAACTCTCTTTTAGTCATGAAAACTAATTTGTCTAGTTTCTACAGCTGTTTTCTGGAAAGAGTTTCAGATTTCTATAATTAAGGGTGACATGGTGGCTTTTGATTAGCACTGTTGCCTCACAGTGTCAGGAACCAGGTTCAATTCCAGCCTTAGGTGACTGTCTGTATAGGGTTTGCACGTTCTCTCTGTGTCTGTGTGGGTTTCCATCAGGTGCTGTGGTTTCCTCCCGTAGTCCAAAGATGTGCAGTTTAGGTGGATTGGCCATGCTAAATTACCCCATAATGACCAGGGATTTGCGAACTAGATGGATTAGCCATGGTTGATGCTTTATTATGCAGATAAGGTTGGGGACTGGGTCTGGATGGAAGATTTTCAGAGGGTTGCTGCAGACTCATTGGGCCGAATGGCCTCTTTCCTCACTGTGGGGATTCTATGATTCTTTTGTGTGAATGGCTTTAATTGTAAAGTCTATGGCCATGATTTTGCCAACATGAATTAAGCCCTGACATAATACTAAATGGGAGTCCTGAGCCCACAAGAGCAGTTAGCCAAATCATTGAGGAAGTTAGGGGGCATTCTTCTTGACAGTAGACAATTAAAAGTCCGCCATCAAGCCTGCCAGCCGTATCAGAGATGAGTCAACACAGCAGCCTCTGTGGCACTACAGATAAAGGTAGCCATTGCTGTGGTTACAATGATAAGAAGCCCTTGCAGGGAGGTAGAAGAATTAATTTCCCCTGGCTGGCACAAACCAGACAGGTCCCACTAATCAAAATATTAACCCTTCCAACAGTAGCTTGGACCTGCAGGGCAACTGTTGGTGCTGGGGGCCCTGCTCTTTGAAGCATGGAGTCTCTGGAAAGGGACTGGGAATTGAGGGCAAATTACTGATATTGCTGGGGATTTTTTCGAGTGGCCAGCAACAAAAAGTAGGGATGATGGGCAGGTGCTCAAATTGGCAGAATGTGGCCAGTGTTGTCCAATAAGGATCTGTGCTGGGGTTTGAATTATTCACATTATTTATTAACAACTTGGATAAATGACATAGAAGGTAACATATCCAAACTTGCTGATAATGCAAAGTTAGACTGCATTGTTGACAGTTTAGATGATAGCATAAAATTACAAAGGGAATAAGTGAGTAGACTAAATGAATGGACAAAACTGTGGCAGATGGAATTCAGTGTAAGCAAGCGTAAGCTTATCCATTTTGTACTGAAAAATGATAGACCAGGATACATTCTAGATGGTACGAAGTTAAATACCATGGATGTCCAAAGAGACTTGTGGGTTCAGGTGCATAGTTCTTTAAAATGTCACAAACCAGTATAGAAAATAATCAAGAAAGCTGATGAAATGTTGGTCTTTATATCTCGGGGACTGGAGTACTAGTATGCACAAGTTATGCTGCAGTTATACAAAGGCCTGGTTAGACCCCACTTGTAATACTGTGAGCAGATCTGGGCACCACACCTTGGGAAGGATATATTGACCTTGGAGGGAGTATAATGTAGTTTTGCAAGAATAACACGTAGACTTCAGAGGTTAAGTTATGAGGACAGATTATACAAATTAGATCTGTTTTCTCCAGAATTCCGATGGTTAAGTGGTGATCCAAATGAAGCCTTCAAGATATTAACAGTAAAAGACAGAGTATACAAGGATAAATTATTTCTACTTGTTGAGGAATCTAGCACTAGGGGGCTTAGCCTGAGAATTTGGGCCAGACCATTCAGGAGCGATGTTATGAAGCATTTCTACATACAAAGGATGGTAGATATTTGAAACTCCCTTCCACAAATGGCAATGAATGCAGGATCAGTTCTTAATTTTAACTCTGAGATAGATGATTTTTTTGTTAAGCAAAGCGTTTAAAGTGATATGGGCCAAAGGTAGGTATATGGAATCAGCTATGATCTCATTGGATGGTGAACAGGTTCGAGGGGCTGAATGGCCTACTCTTGTTCCTATGTTGCTATTGTCCTTCTTGATAGAAACACATGCTTTTTGAGTAAAGGATTAACTAAAAGCACTGATACTGTTGAAAGAAAGGAACTTAAACATTGCTAAATGGGGACAACATATCAAAATTTCTTGTCTTGCACTCATCAGGGTCAGCATGCAGGACACTGACTTGAATCTATCTGCCTGGTCTGAGAATTAAGATTGACAGTTAGCTGTTCATGCTGCATCTCAATGCCAGGCTCAACCAACCAGCACCCTTTTCTCATACTGTATAACTTCGTGTCCATTTTTATCAAGTCAGTTTATCACATTCTTGATTTCTTGTCCCCATATCTATATGACCAAGTAATAACTTAGAGATTTGATTTATTATTGTGACATATACTGAGCTACAGTGAAAACTAGTGTTTTGCTTGCTAACCAGACAAATCATACCTTATGTAAGTACATCAGGTTAATAGAACAGAATGCAGAACATAGTTTTACAGTTGCAGAGAAGGATCGGCAGTAATATATGAGAGGTCTGTTCATAAATGTGGTAACAGCGGAGAAGAAGCTGTTCTTAAATCTGTTGGTATGTATTTTGAAAACTTCTGATTCCTCTGCCCAATGGAAGAGATTGTAAGAGAGTATAACCGGGGTGGAAAGGGTCTTTGATTATATTGGCTTCACTTTCCCGAGGCAGTGGGAAGTATAGACAGATTTGAAGGAAGATTGGTCTTCGTGAGAGCAATCCATTCAGATTAATTTAGTTAAATCCAACATATATACACTCTATTTTGATTTCAGTTTTATTACAGGTGTTCTATCACAGTCCTGAAATGTACTGAAGAAGATCAGTTGACTCAAAACATTTATCCTGTTTCTATCTCAGATTTTGCCAGACATGTTGAGTTTCTCCAGCAATTTTTGTTTGCTCCTGAAATGATTGCCTTGTAAAATTTTTTAAACCGTCCAAATATTTTTTAACTGAAACATACAACATCTTTAGCGATTATGCTCCTATTTATAATTTACAGCACAAACTTCCATGAAGGAGAGAAAACTGTAATGGTCTGTCTGGTTATTAAACATATTGCCATGGTTACGCTGGAATTGATATACCAAGGCTCACTTTCAAAAATGAGTAACATGCTTCAGCACCTCAACTTCAAAGTGCAAGAGCTTTATTAGGATCTGCAGATGAGTTTAATTTGGTAATTGCAGCATCAATTTGAATTGCTAATTAGAATTATAACTATGAAAGTGGTTCATGTGTTAATGACAGCAGCCAATTAAAATTACTTACTGTAGATTTTTAGAATTCAAATAATGTAAAGAGTCTATTCACCCTCTTCATTGTTTAGTGTATGTCAGCAATATTACTAGTGATGCGATCTGCTATAATCTTCCCCAAAGCGAGCTCTCCATCGATAAAAGCTACTTGACATTTTCCTTTTCAAAGATGTGTCTGCATAGACACTAAAATGAATGCAGATTATTTTCTCTAGAGTGGCTGTTGATATATAAGTGAAATCATTTGTTTACCCACCATGTGAATTACATCAAAATGAATAGTCTTGTTTAGTTGAGACAGCATAACACACATAATTGCTAACCTAGATAAAAATAAAAAATGCTAATAAATATCTTTACAAAAAAGTTGACTAATGGGGGAAGCAATTGAAACCTGAAAAAAAAACAAGTGAGTTTGGGTTGTCTGGGAGTGAAAGTCTGTGAAATCTGTTTCTCAATTCAATCTTATCTCTAGCCAAAAGATTTCTGGATTTAACTGAGGCCAGGACGTGGGCAGTCAACCAAACTGCTTGAAGTAGATGGGTTAGTACTTAAATATCATAATGAACCTGAGACCTTCATTGCCATTCTACTTTTGGAATTTAACTATCAGCTATGTTTTCAGAGCATCTGAAAATCCTGTAGCTTTTTCAAGGTGAGGACTAGGCATATCTAGGAGTTGAGTGTCTTTAATTGCTACTTCCTCGATCCAGGCCTGCCTCATTGGCCATGGCTCCACTCATGAGCTTCTCTCCAAGGCTCTCATGAGTCCTGTCTTTCTCTAATGCCTCATACCCCACCACCAGACCTCCAATCTCCCTTTGTTCCTCAAATTTGTCCCATCACAAAGCACATGGTAGCCCACCCCTAACTTTAAACCATCAATTTCCCTGACCAGCCCTTAGAGTTCCCACTCTGAGGTTCCTATTCCCCCACCACAGCCTAATTTTCTACCCCCTGAGATGCAATTCCCCATCTCCAACCACAACACCTGCTCCCACCTCAATTCCACAACATTTAAAATGATAAAAGTTAAGGTTGAGTGAGTTCTATTCTATTCTATTTTTCTGCCTTACTGTTTCATTGCCACCAAACCCAGGTAACTTGGAGCACTGCCTCAAAGATCAATAATGATCCTGGTGGTGGACAGCAATCGTCATTTCTGCTCCATGGCTTTGAGCAACTTTTCCACATTCAGAGTCTTATGTTTTTCCAGTATTTGGGATAATTCTGTCTCTTTTTTTGCTGGTTTCTCTTCCTTTTGCAAACACAGAAATGTAGAAAATAGAAGCAGGAATAGACCATTCAGTCTTTTAAGCCTGGTCCGACATTCAATATAATCATGGCTGATCATCTAACTCCGTACCCTGTTCCTGCTTTCATCCCATACATCTTGATCCCTTTATCCCCAAGAAATGTATCTAGCTCCTTGAAAATATTCAATGTTTTGGCTTCAACAATTTCCTATGGCAGAGTATTCCACAGGCTCACCTTTCTGTAGTTGAAGAAATTTCTCCTCATTTCGGTCCTAATGGCCTACTCCATGCCCTTAGACTGTGACCTCTGGTTCTGGACTCTCTGGTCATCAGAAACATTCTTCCTGTCTTTACTCTCTCTGGTCCTGTTAGAATTTTATGGGTTTCAATGAGATCCCCGCTCATTCATCTAAACTCGAGTGAGTACATTCCTGACCAATCCAGTTTTTTTTTCATACATCAGTTCTGCCGTCCCAGGAAATAGTCTGGTAAACCTTCATTGCACTTCCTCCATAGCCAGAACATCTTTCCTCAATAAAGGAGACTGAAACTGCATACAATACTCCAGTTGTCATCACCGAGGCCCTGCACAATTGGAGTAAGATATTCCCATTCCTGTACTTGAGGAGTGGGTAACCTTGTTGAATCGGTTGATGATGAATATGCAGTGGTTAGCATTTAAAGAATATGTGCATCAGTTACAATTAATTATTCCTGTCTGGCAGACAAATAAAAGAGGAAAGGTGACTCAACCATGACTTACAAAATAAATTAATAATAGTATTAGATCCAAAGAGAAGACTTATAAAATTGCCAGAAAGAGCAAGAATTGGTAGCATTTTAAAATTCAGCAAAAGAGGACAACAAGTTTGATCAAGAAAACAGAGTATGGATGGTGAATTACAGAGAATATAGAAATTTACTGTAAATGTTTCAATAAATATGTGAGCAGAAAAAGATTAGCACAATCAAATGTTAATCCCTTGCAGTCAGATAATTGGTGCACTGCATGCAGTTTTGATCTCCCTGTCTAAGAAAAAATACATTTGCCAAACAAGAAGTTCAATGGAAGTTCACTAAGCAGATACCAGGGATGACAGGACTGTCCTATGAGCAGAGATTGATTCAACTGGGCCTGTATTCATTAGAGTTTAAATGAACAAGAGGGGATCTAACTGAAACATAAAATTCTAACAGAGCTGGACAGACTGGATGCAAGGAAGATGTTTTGTCTGGCTGGAACCAGGGTAGGCCATTTAGGTGTGAGATGAGAAAACGCCTCTTCGCTCAAAGAGTAGTAAACCTTTGAAACTCTCTATGACAGAAGGCTATGAAGACTAAGTTACTGAATATATTCAAGAAACAGATAGTTTTTTAAAGATTTTAAAGAAATCCAAATGTTATGAAGAGAATGTGGGAATATAGCATTGAGATGGAGAAACAGTCATAATCATATTGAATGAGGGAGCAAGCTCAAATGGCCTACTCTTGCTCCTAGTTTCTACATTTCTACTAAAATTATTGATTAGGCATGACTCAGGAAATTCAGTCTCTTTTGTAGCAAAGTCAGGGAACCAGGGAGAAGTCCAGCGATGCGCACTTTTTGGAATGATGCAAGGAAAATCTGATTAATTGTTTCTTCTTCAAACAATTCAAGTTCATGTTATTGTCTTGCTGCCTTTGGTTTAACCTGGCACTGCCCCTCACCTCATTTCAGTGTAGTACTCACTCCTTCCTTGTCAGCCAGGCATGTATTCTCCGTCCCTATTCAAGTTAACACATCTGTCCCTCTCTCTCCATCATTGAACTGCACCGTTCATTGCTTCCAATCTATTTCAAATTGGTACTCTTTTAGTAACCTTTTTCCTCACAAGAACTAGTTACTTTCCAAGATAAGCTTAATCTGTTTGTATAAGTGGATGGTTTATTATTCCTCCCTTCATGCAATTCTCATCACATTCTCCTGCCTGGAGTCAGGTGACCTGTTGTTGCCATGCACGCTTTTAATGTTGCAGGATTTGAGACAGAAGCCATGTCATGGGCCTCTGATCAGAATCATTAAAAAAGTAGCAGATGGCATCCATGTTTATGTCAATTGTACTGGGTATTGATAGACCAAGGATTGCAGGGTTACAAGGATCCCAGTGGTGAATTTTAAGCCTAAACAAAATCTAAGTTAGTTCCAAAACTGAAGATATTTGAACATAAGCTAACGTTTTTTTTTAACAATTGTGTTAATAAATGAAAGCTACTTTTTGCATTTTGATTTCCTTCATCAAAAATCATACCAGTAGATTTGTGATTTCATGTAATGTTGTAAAGGACAAGGTAGTAGTAGTGACATGGTAATATCACAGGACCAGTAATCCAGAGATCCAGGCTAATGTTCTGGGAGTAAGGGTTCAAATCCCACCATACCAGACAGTGAATTTTGAATTCAATAAAAATCTGAAATAAAAAGCTAGCCTAATGGTGACCAAGTAACCACTGCTGATTGTTATAGAAACCCCTCTGGTTCGCTAATGTCCTTCTATCTTCTATCCTACCTGATCTGGTTAGCCCCACTGCTATTTGGTTGATTCAGAACAGCCCTTTGGGCAGTTAATGCTGACTTCATTATCAACTGCCCTCATCACTTGGACAAGTAATAAAAAAGTTAGTATCTTCTCCTTCTTCCTAAAAAATTCTGATCACTAAACACTGGCAGATATTAATCTCGCAATTAAATGATTTCTAACTAAATCTATCAGAGTAATTTTATTAGGCCAAAAAGAACAAGTAGGCAAAATAATGCAAATTAATATGCATTAGCGCACTTCTAATTTGTGCAATAAACTGGTAATTTTATGATTGACAACATTTTCAGGAAAGCTCATAAATTGATACAAGAGGCAGAAAAACAGCACACACATCGTACAAGATTTAACAGGCAAAACAAAAATCGGGATCATTGTATAATTTTGAGCTGCAGACGGTTAGCCACAGCATCAGTGCACCAACAATATAAAAATATAATAATTTCTTAATATTTAACTGATCATATATTTTTAAAAATTCTTAATCTCAAGTGGCAAATAATGCAAATTATTTTAAACAAAGTAGCATTTAAAATATTTAAATTCAGGTTTGAAATTTATGTAGATCGCTGAACTTTGATAAACAATTTATATATTACCACTCCATCTAGTTCATCATGAGGACTGTACAGCACTTAGTCATTAGCATGAGTATTGACCCATATGTTCTGTACATGGTTTAATAGAATTTTGAGCGTTTGTAATTTACATCCACAGATTTTCTTTTTACTGAGTTCTACAAACAATTTCTAAATACTTTTGAATCCACCTTTCATTTGTAAACTAGGAATTGAGTTATTACTTTTTAATATCCATCTAAGTTTCTAATATCTAAATTCCCCTTGATTTGCAGGAAGCAGATAGACAGTACACACACATTGGAACCATGTTGGAATTTGCATTCGCACTCATGATAAAACTTGATGTGATCAACAAGCATTCTTTCAATGACTTTAAGTTGCGTATTGGTATGTATGTTTACATTTCCTGCTCTCATGATCTGTGTGTACTAAGTACTTCTTTGATGCTTTTAAGCTGCATTTAACCTGCATTAAGGGAATTAAGCTGCATAAACTTGAGGCCACTACTTTCTTACAATGATGCAGAATTGGCGATGTTGCACTATTATATAGATTACAGGCCAGATAGACCTGTACCTTTAGCTACATGACATCATGATGTGTGATGTTCTAGCATAAAGGTACCTGCCTTGCCTTCAGTCACACACTCTGTGTAATAGAGTCCGTGTTGTGTATGAAACATAAAGACAGTAAGCACAACACTACGTTATGTGTGTAAGTCAGTGATATTGTTCACTCGTAAATAAATAATAAAAATGTGGTCTTAACAAACTTCAAGATATCTGAATCAACAGAACATGACTATCTGTAGTACCTAATATGATGTCTAACGTATTTAGTAAAGCAAAAATGGCATCAAGTGACACTCCAGTTCCCGTATTCCTTGCTGATAGACAAATAAAGTTGTATTTTAAAAACAAATAAATAAATGTTTATGAACATTGAAGGAATTCTTCATTCTGGATTTGTAGATAAGCACTGACTCCAGTTGTAGTGCCAGTGCTTCTGATACCTAGTTTTAATTGGTACAGAACAAAGTTTTTATTAGAAGTAAGCCTCAAGTATACTGTTGATATACAGATAAACAAAATATTGGGGAAGATTTTCTGGTGGCGGAATAGTCATTATTCCAGTGTGGGTGGGAGTTGTGCATGAGGACCCTGCGGAATCTCCATTGTAGCAAGCTCCAAAGGAATAGCCAGAAAGTTGAATGTTGCTCTGGGCAATTCCTCTGCACCTGGAACCCTCCAAAGATCTCCATAAAAATTGAAGACTTTGAATGGTTATAATGACATTAAGTAAAATACATAATCTGTCTCCTGAATATTCAGCTGACCCCATAATTAACTCACACACCTCTTACTACAGCAACCCCAGACCACTTACACCTCTGGACCCTAAATATCTCACCTTGGAGCCCATGAGCCAAAACCAACCCAGGGACCCAACATTCCTGCTCCTGCACTGGGAATTGACATCCACCAGGGAGCTGACAGTTCCCTGCCCCAACACTCCAACAACCCCACACTCCCACCCTGCGACCCAACACCTTCTGCCCAGGACTCAATGCTCCCCCAGAGATCTGACATCCCTAAACCAAGAACTGACTTCGTCTGCCTCAGGACACGACACACTCCTCTGGAAAACCACACCCCCGACTCCCACTGGACCCGAACCCCCCCAACACCACCATCAGTAAGTACATGGGTGAAGTGGCTGGAAGGTGCTGTATTAGTTGGGTTTACATGTATATCTGGTAAATCACATGGTCGATGAGATATTGTCAGTAATTAATCGGGATGTTTGGAGGTTGTTGAAGGGCCATGGGTGTAATTAGGGCATCAGAGGGGTAGTTGGGTGGTTACTGTGTGTGATTGGGGTGTCAGCTCTGGAAGTAGCCAGGATTTTTTTTTTGCTGTCCAACATTGCCTGGGTAACCTTTCAGGTAAATTGGAATTGTCTGCATTCAGGTAAATTGCAATTGTTTCAAATCTCCAACTCTACTCATGATATACAATGCCTCTTGTGTAGTATCTTGGGGGGCAGGCAAATTGCCCATCAAAAGTTGAAACTTGCCAAGCCGTTCCTACAGAGTTCAGTATGTGGAGATATCAACATGCTCCTTATGGTCTCTGACAGTCTGGAGAATGAGAGATTTGGGGCAAAACTTTT
Organism: Rhincodon typus; assembly: GCF_021869965.1. NCBI lineage: Eukaryota > Metazoa > Chordata > Chondrichthyes > Orectolobiformes > Rhincodontidae > Rhincodon > Rhincodon typus. The sequence goes on along the minus strand of NC_063333.1, from coordinate 100,550,681 downwards.
TGTTGTGCACTTACCTGTAGTTGTACATTAGTGGCAAAGATAAGAGTTATAGAGAAACTGTCTTTCATAACATTACATGTAAAGTAATTGTTTAATTTTCTGGCAGGTATTAACCATGGCCCTGTTATTGCTGGAGTGATTGGAGCTCAGAAACCACAGTATGATATCTGGGGTAATAGTGTTAATGTGGCAAGCAGAATGGATAGCACAGGAGTCCTTGGCAAAATACAGGTATTCTCATTTGAACCTCTTCTGCAAAGTTCCTCAAACAGTAGTGCCTAATGGATGCACTTTGTGTGACACAGATAGCTGCAGTTACTTGTAGCAGTCGATCTTTCCTGAACAATTAACATAATATATATTTCCAGTCTCAGGCTACGACAGAATCTAGTTATTTTTTAGTGTTCTAAATTGAAAAAAAAAACATTTAAACATGTTGATATAGGGGAAGAGACGTTCTAACAAAGCTTACTAAGAGCTCATCACTGAAAGTGTTGATTTTCAAAGGAGTTATGTATAATTAGTTTTCAAAAGACAGATTTACTGATCTAATACTCTTAGCAGAAAGCTGTACCCAAAGGGCAAGCATCAAAAAATCAACGCCAAAAGAATCAATCTAGCAGTGTCTTCCTTTAAGCTTTTTACTGTTCAATGTTCTTTTAACTAATTTCATTTAGTACACATGTATTTACCAGGAATTGTCGTCAGGAGAATGCAGCTTGCATTGCATCAAGCAAAAGGAAGAGGCATCTGATGATAACTGAGAATACTTAGCAATTGATATACAATTGGAAAATTCACTCACATTAGCTCTGAAGTTTCAGTGATTCCTCAACTTTATGACCCACTTCTGCCGTCTGCGTGATAGTAACACCCAAATATTTTGGTTTAAAGTGTGAATTTAATCTTGACAGTTTACATAAAGTCCAATACAGCGTACAGAAGTTAACATCACTAAAAAGTTAATCTAGATGGTCATGTGAGGGGCTCTGACAAGAAGACATCTAATTTTTTGATCAAGCTGGTCATTCAATGATAGTGTTGTCTTATGGTTCCCAAAAGTAAGAAATAATTAAACTTATACACACAAATACAGAATACATGTCTTGTAGCTCTCCATGGGGTAGGTGGACTGATTCATTGTTGCTTTGACACACTGCCTAGCAGGGCTCAAAATATGTTTCGTTTTTATTTTCAAGGGCCCCTCTCAAGATTTACTTTTTGATTTTCAGGGGCTACTTTTTTGATTTTTAGGAACTTCTTTCCTAGTCACAATAACTCCTTCATTAGATGATGCAATCTGAGTAAAAATGACTCCTCTGTGTTTGTGTTGAAGCAGAAGCAGAATAAAGAGAATTTATAAATTTTGCCATTATTACTGTTCTACTAAAATTAAAGTCACAAACACAAGGAAAGCCATAATTTCTTAGACACCAAAACAGGCATAAATTAGTAATATTTTTGAAGACATTGCTAAAGCTTCTATATACAAGGCATCATCACCCTAACCGTGTTTTCCATAGATTCCATAGATTAGTGAGATCACAGCTAAACTCTTGCATGTTTGTTTCTAACACAATTGCTGCAGCTCAAGTAATTAACAGTGTAAGATGTTATTAAACATAAATGCAAATATTGATGAAGTAAAACTATTCACTATTAAATTATGCAATTGACACAGTGTTAATTACAATCATATCTTTTTTTGTCATGACTCGCCGGGGGAAGTGTGTTAGAAATCAAGCCATGCTATTCTTTGAGTTATCACAAATATGGAAAAAAATAAGTCAAACTATCAAAAGTCCTCAATTTATTTGACTTACAGACTATGGGTTAAAACACTTGCCAAGTCTCTGTACATAACAAGAAAATAACTGATTAGTATAAACAAATTGTCTTTAACAAATGGCAATTAGGATGTATGAATTGTTGAATTATAACTTTACAACTCTATCCCTTTGTAAATTCTCCCCTTCATAAGCAGACAGACACAAATGGCAGATAGAACATGATATTAAGGGTGGAAAAAATAAAAAGATCAGAGAAACAGTATGATCACACCTGTGTGAACCACAGTTGCTTTCTTTCTTTTCCTTTCAATTCCTTTTTAGATCTTTGCTATGATATAAGTTTGTTCGCATACTGATGCTCTATTTCATTCACTGGTTGAAAATTCATCCATTCACTATCTTTAAAGGCATTTTATTTCTCCTTCAATTGGGAATTTTCAGAGAAAGGTGATTAGAAGTCAGCTGGCTTTTACTCACTCAGGAGAAATACAGGAGACAGCTTCTTTGGTGCTTTCTCTTTCCAGCCTAACTGGTTTCTTCTGCACTGGCCTACTGATAAACCATGGTCATTTGGTCAGGAGCCAGTCAGAACATTGTGGTCATACAGTTTTCCTTTAGTTCAGATTCTATCAGCTGCTTGTCCCTATTCCAAGAAAAATGCAATTTTGTATAAACTCACGGTGTGCTCCAGTAAATATGATTTTTAAAACAGCAGCTGCAGTTCCCTTGGTTTAGGCCAGTAACATTTCTTTTCTTTTAGTCCACAGTCCAAACATAAATCAAATAAAATGATTTGGTCTTTATACAGATCCTCACTCCACTTTCTCCCCTTTCAGAACTTTCCCACAATCTGCAGTCCCTCTCTTCCACTTTGCAGCTCCATGTCACCCCAACTACAGTTCCTCTCCACCACCACCACCTCTCCTCTTTCCCCTGTGCCACCTCTGCCCTGTTGCTCCTTTCCTTTATCCCATCCCCATGCCCTTACTGTCACACTCATACACACACGCACGCAACCACACACGCATGCACACACACATTCTCTCCTCTCTGTTTCTCTCTCCCTTTCTTTCTCACACACGTGCATGTGTGCATACACACAAATAAATCTATGGAGTGAATTTGCATTTGTAGATTTGTAATTGCAGATACGTTCTATTTTGTTCAAAAAGCATACAATTTGTAGACAGTTAATGTGGCATTTTATAAATTCCTACTTTGGAAATAAAACCAGTCTGACTCTTAGTTTATACACAGCCATATTCTAAACAAGGCCTCACAGCTAAAATGAATTGTCTGGCCTGAGATGTCACCTCTGGTATACCGAGGGAACTGATGAAACCTTTAGTTACTTTGGGGCAATGACTTGAAAGAAATTTGGGAATTTGCACATTAATCCTTTCTAGTTGATTAAAGATTTAACAGCTATCTCAGGTTTGTTCAACACCGCATAAAAACTGAAGGAACTGCGAATGCTGTACATCAGGAACAAAAACAAAGTTGCTGGAAAAGCTCAGCAGGTCTGGCAGCATCTGTGAAGGAAAAAACAGAGTTAAC
>NC_063333.1:100520362-100546934 GCF_021869965.1 Rhincodon typus | reverse complement strand
TTTCTCTTCACAGATGCTGCCAGACCTGCTGAGCTTTTCCAGCAATTTCTGTTTTTGTTCAACACCACATCAGTTCTATGACACTTTGATCTTTTGCTTATAAATTCTGTGTCTGATGCCACCCCCTCACTGACACCTGAAGAAGGAATGAGACTCCAAAAGCTTGTGTCTTCAAATAAACCTGTTGGATTATAACCTGGTGTCATGTAATTTTTGACCTTGTCCACCCCAGTCCAACACTGGCACCTCCACATCATGTCACTCCACTGGTCCTCTGGTCCCAGCCTTGCTGGTTTTGCTGTCCTGTCTCACTGACCTTTTTAGTCAGTCTCACTGTCTTGCCTGACAGGTTCACTTCCCATTCCTACACCCACAACCTCCAGCCTTGCTTCTCGCTGCCACTTACTTTGCTCACTATGAACCTGTCAGAAGCAAGCAGAAGAGAGAACAAGCCTGTGATTGCAGGAATGAGTCCTCACCATTTTCTTTCATTCTACTCATGAGGGTGACTTTTCCCCAGTTGCTGAGACTCCAGGATGGAATTTTCCAGAATGAATTGTGGATTCCCAAGGTGACTCTGCCCACCATTTATTTTGAGCATTTCTGACCAGAGGTGGCGTAGTGAGAGTATGAATCTCTACCTGTCTATGTATGCCTACACATTGTGACACAACTCCAAAATTATATTAGAATAATGTAATAATATAACAGTACACTTACTTTAAAATAACATTTCTCCATGTATCAATAGAACAGTTATATGGGAAGCTAGCTGCCCACATCATGGGATCAGGGCTAAGGAATGCTTTTTCAGACCATAAAATGGGATTTAAGGATAACATACATATTAGCTGTGATTTAAACAAATAAAGAGGCCCAGTCCTCTGTTTCAACATCATCGTAAATTATTCTTTTCACTAGGTATTGTTTCCCAAAACAAGACACATAATGGAGGGATACTTGCAGAAGTTCCATTAAACATGCCATTGCTGGACAATCTCTACACAGTCTCTATCCATGATATTGCATGGCCACTTAATCAACATCAAGATGCTTCCATGGCCTTTTGTGACTGACCAGCAATAAAAGCAATGATCTTTAGAAACCAGAAACAAGCAGTCTGTCAGTTGCTATTTCAAAAATAAGGAACAGACAGCATGCTAACACCAGAATGACCAAACCTTTAATTCATGGGGCTGCCTCTAATTGAGGTTGTTGCCCATGTCCCAATATGTCCTCTATGCTTATCTGGGCTTCTTTTCCTGTCTGCATAGATGATAGGCGGTAACCATCGCCTACCTGCACTCACCTATCGCCATCCCACCTACCTTCCCCAACCCCCCCCCCCCATATTTATTTCAGAGGTCCTTTCCCCTTCCCCCATTTCTGAAGAAGGGTCCCGACCCGAAACGTCAGCTTTCCTGCTCCTCTGATGCTGCTTGGTCTGCTGTGTTCCTCCAGCTCCACACTGTGTTGTCTCTGACTCCAGCATCGGCAGTTCTTACTGTCTCCAAGTATCAACATGTTGGTTATGTTGCAATATTTTACAACCAAGTTACTAAAACCTCTTAAGATTGTTTCAATGTAAAGCGTTATTACATATACAGGATAAATTACTGGACTAATGTGTTTATTTGATTCATTTTTAATCATTCCTAGATAACAGAAGAAACCAGTAACATCCTACAAACACTTGGCTACAATTGTACATGCAGAGGAATAATAAATGTCAAAGGGAAGGGAGAACTGAAAACATACTTCGTAAATACAGAAATGACACGGTCATTATCACAAGGAAATCTGGTGACCTGATAAACAGAAGATTCAGCATCAAAGATCACATGTTCAGCAGCAAAGTGTGATATGCCTTTGAAAGAGTATTCTAAATATATAATTTGTACATAGTTTGATTCCATCTTTAGCTGCACATTCATTGCCTATGTTTTGGATATGTAGAGCTACTTGCATCTAAACTCTTAGGTTTAGAAACTCTCACATTGGCTGTGGATACCCTATTTGCTACAATTGAGCAAACTACAAGAATCACGAGGACCTAATTTTACAAAAGTGTTACACATTTAAAGTCACATTGTTTTGTAATAACTAATTCATTAAAAGTTTGTATGTTGTTTAATTTACAGAATCTGTCATTTGTTGTTCTTTTGTGGAAAAAATAAAAGATAATGTTTTATACCTCGATAGAGACCACCGATGAAACCAGTTTCAAACAAAAAAAAAACTCTGGATACTGGAAACATAAAACAAAAACAAAAATTGCTGGAGAAACTCAGCAGATCTCATAGCATCTGTGGGAAGAAAGCAGAGTTAATGTTTCGGGTCCATTAACCCTTCTTCAGTACTTCAGTATGTCAACAGTATTTCAAGATGGCTTTGCATCCTAAAGTACATTACAATGACTAATATCTACAGCGAAGACCAGGTAGCCTAAAAGTTGAATTGAGTCTGAATCAGGCTATAACATCTGTTGCTATTACCAAAGTTGAAGGGGGCTGTGAGGGGAACACTTTCCTTTTCCAGTCCCACTGCTCCACTGGTCAGTACAAAATTTTACTGACCCAGATTAGTGATATGGCCAATTATAGAGGTCTCAGATGGTGTCAGGTTCAGTGTTGGGAACAAGTCAGCCAGGTTTCTTTTGTCAATAACAAATAACTTCTCTTATATAAAATCAAAGATGCAAAGACTATTGGCAAGCAGGTTGGCTTTTGCAATTATATATATATATATACATATTTATATATATAAATACACTCTTTCTTAAAAAAAAAACTAACAGGAGAAACAGATGAAAATTCTGCAAAATCTTAACTTTAAAGTGCTTTGAACAAGTAACAGTTAAGTTCATTAAATTGTATAAGTTGTGCATTTTGTTCTCTTCACTTGTGGGATGTGGATATCACTGGTTGATTCCATTTATTGACTATCCGAAGTTGCCCTTGAGAAGGTGTTGATGAGGTACCTTCTTAAACAGCTGCAACCCATGTAGACCCACAATGCTGTTATGGAGAAAATTCCAGGATTTTGACCCAAGGACACTGAATGAATGGCGATATATTTCTAAGTCAGGAATGGTATGTAGCTCCGAAGGGAACTTGCAACTTGCAGGTGGAGGTGTTATCATCTGCCTTTGTCCTTCTAGATGGTAGGTGTCATGGGTTTGGAAGGTGCTGTCTAAGGATTTTTGGTGAATTTCTGTGGTGCATCATGTAGGTGGTACACACCGGTGCTACTGAACGTTGGTGGTGGATGGAGTGGATGTTTGTAGATGTGATGCCAATTAATTGGACTGCTTTGTCTTGGATGGTGTCAAGCTTCTTTAATGTTGTTACAGCTGCAATCATCCAGGCAAATGGAGAATATTCCATTACACTCCTCACTTCCATTTTGTAGATTGCAGACAGGCTTTAGGGACACAGGAGGCGAGTTACTCATTGCCATATTTCTAGCCTTTGACCTGCTTTTGAGGCCAGCATATTGATATGGTTAGTCCAGTTGAGTTTCTAGTCAATGGTAACCCCCAGAAATTTGAAAGTGATGGTAACACTATTGAAAGTTGTGGGGCAATGATTAGATTCTCTCCTGTTGAAGATGGTCATTGCCTGGCATTTGTGTGGCACAAATGTTACTTGCTACATCTCAGCCCAAGCCTGAATATTGTCCAGGTCTGCTGCCTTTAGGACATGGACTATTTCAAATCTGAGGATTTGCAAATGGTGCTGAACATTGTGCAATCATCAGCAAACATCTCCACTTCCAACCTGATGATGAAAAGAAAGTCATTGATGAAGCAACTGAAGATAGTTGAGCCTAGGACACTACTGTTATTAACTACTGCGAGGATTTCCTCACATTAAGATGACTGGCCTCCAACAACCACAACCATTTTCCTACATGCAATCACCATGGGTGATTATGGTGAGAGTTCTGAGCAATCTTTGGAAATTGTTCAATCCAGCTTTTCAGATGTCATAAGGTGTCAGAAATACTGATGTTTGGAAACTCTACTGGGTTCCAGAACATCTACTCAGAAAAGAATTTCCTCGAGAGAGTCTTTCATTTTCTGTATGTTTTGCTTACTGTCTCTTAGGTCTGTAAAACAGAAATCTAGGTCCAGAAATAATTGGTAGGCAGCTATTATCATAAAGCCACCCCCCATTCCCACCATTCTTTCGACAACCAGGTCTTCCAGTAAGTAAAGGTCATAAATCCCATCTTTATCTCCTTGAAAGCTTTGCTTGCCTTGATTTTTCCATAAACAGTAGCTGGCTTACAGCACATGTTAAGCTGTTGACTTCTTCCTTGATAAAATCACAGTGCCTTTTCCAATGCAGAAAATGTACAAACCATTCCATAGTTTACAATTTTTCCACTTAGTCCTTAAACATAAATGTGTATTGTCAACATCTGTTCCTTGCAGGTACAACATTACTAAGGAAAAGGCATTGGCCACAACAAAAACAAAGTTACTTTTGTTTCAGGGTTCGAGATACATTTATCTGGGTCCACATACTATTTGAATCACGTCTCTTCGTAACACCTTAAGGGCACTCTGGTCCTGCCTAACGAGGCTGACAGGTCCATGGTAAATACATCCACGAGCCAAAATGAAATAATATCAGTGAACTGCAAACACCAGCCATACCATCAGATGCAGGTTAGGTGGGGACAATATGCAGCAGGATTGGCCAATTCTTTTTTTGGCAAAAAACCTCGTGGCTGTCAGGAAATAAGCAATTAGAAAGAGTTCAAGATGTAGCTGGAGCACTCCTCTTGGTTCCACAAGTGAAAAGCACAGAACTAGTTTTTAAGTGGCAACCTTCAGCTATGTGCCCCCCAAAAAAACTAATCACAGCACCAGCTTCAGTCAAATGCCTTGAACATCAATTGGTTAGCCAAGGCCAATATGGCCATCAATGCATTTCCAGTGTAAATTGAGTGGGTACATGCTGCCTACTTTATTGGATTCAGGCATCCTGTGGAAGTGGGTCTGATAAGAAGTGACTTCAATGTGGTTCAGTCACTGACCCATTCTTAGTTGACAATTGGGATGAGAAAAATAAAAAAAAATACTCACATCAATTTGTTCATGGTTTGTAGTGTAGAATTTCACTTCCAGCCACGGAGCTGTTTGAGGGAAGGAACTCAGATAATTCTTGGGCATCAAGGTTTCTCTCTGGGCAGAATTTTATGGTACCTCTGCTGACAATTTGGGTTGGGGGGTGCTGGAAACCAGGAAGCCCCCCTCCCCCCATCCCAATTGAGGTCCCTAAACATCCCAACAAGCAGTAATAATCTTACCAGTGGGAGGAGTTAGAGAATCATGTGGTCAGGATGCCCAGTAGATCACCCTGTTTTGGCATTGGGTGGAAAAGTAGAGGTGCCTAATTCATTGGCCTCTATTCCAGATAGAGCCATGGTCTGCTCCCTCCCACTCTAACATTTCCAAAAAGACCCCTACTTTCCTATTCCCACAGAGCCTCGCATCCCCACTCTTAATTCCCCTGCAACAAACCAGTCCTATGAGCTCCTGCACTTAGACTGTGTGGATGGCTTATAGTCCCAGCAATTGGCACCACTCCAGGTAACGCAGCTGAGTCTACAGAGCTGCCTCAAATGTTCTGTATCTTTTTGAGGCTAGACTTTCCAACAAATGAGTAGCAGGTGAAAGTCTCACTTCACAGGTGAGGCTGAGATGGGGAAGCCAGCGACGGCAGGGCTATGTTCTTTGCCCACTCTTCAGGTTTGATGTGGAGAAGTTACCTGCCAAAGGGGCAGCACTCTGAAAGCTTATGATTTCAAGTAAACCTGTTGGACTATAACCTGATGTTATGTGACTTCTGACTTTGTCCACTTTTCAGGTGGAAAATAACGCCATCCCAAAAATCCTGCCCTATGGAATAAACAAGATCATAAATCTATGGGGCTATCCTTCTCATTTGTATTTTCCAGCGGCAGGAATTATGCATGCTGATGATTTGCAATACTGACTAGTGTAACTGGGAATCAAATACATTTGCAGTTTGATGGATAATGAGGTAGCACAAATTCCAAATAAAATGGGAGTGCTGTTGGGCTGGTGGACACTTGGCCTAGTTCCTTTCTAAACATGCAGCAACTGTAGTAAAAGACTAGGGAAACAATAATATGGTTAAGTGACCATGTGCCCAAAACTAAACATCCTAAAATCAACCCATAGCTGAAGAAATAGGGCCTGACAGAAAACTGGCCAAACTAAATTAAACAGCAGCCAGCAGCTATCAGCTACAGGGAACAGTGGAAATCAAGAGCAAAGTGGTCACAGAGGTTCAGGGGGAGTCAGTTGTAACAAGCCTGAGGGAGAACCATTGATCAGACTTTCTGACATTTTGACTTCCAAGCAATGCGTGAGGACATGCACCTTATACTTCTCTAGCATGGCAACGGTGAAGGGTACTGGTGCAACCCCATTGGATGCTTTGAACCCTGCTCATGACCCTATTGGCCAAAGGCCACAGAACATTTGGGAATGTCCAGGGCAAAAGGCGATAAGAACACACGCCTAGAAATTACTCCATCAGCAAAGACTCGCAGCAATGTCATGCAGAAAGACTCATGGCGGAAGACCATATGGAAACCTGAGAAGACCCAGAAGAACATCCACCCGACCTGTGAGACCCACATTCATGGAAAAAAGCCAGCCCTACGTTGGAGAGGAAGGAGATTCCAATGGCCCAGCTCAAAGAGATGGATCGTTCAAGGTAACATCCTTTCTCAGATGGATACTATTGGACAGAGAGGAAATATTTTGGGAATTTGGGAAACGTTCTCATTGTGGTTTTAATAATGAATACTTTATTAATAGAAGACAGTTGAACCACAAACCGAATTCTGTGTTCCTTTGTCCGCTTCACTGACAAGAGCGCATGGATGAAGTGTTTTCAATACATAAACTGGTCGAAGTGTCCAAAAGCATTGACAACAACAGGTAAACACTAACATCCTGGATAGTGTTTCAGAATTTGAGAACTCATATCTCACCAGACAATTTGCGCAAAATTGGAAGTTTCCATTTCTGGATTGCCAAGTGGACCCAAATAAGGGAAAAAAATCTGTGAGGGTAACAGAAAAAGAAACTCATAACATCAACCTTCAAGTTCTAATGGGAGTTAAGAAGTGGTTCTCATTCATCGGAAATGTAAATAAGAGTTTCTGAGACACATGAAGGAAAGTCAAAATGGAACTGCCTGCCACTTCTATGACCACTAGTTTAGTAGTTTTGCAGATTGTGCACGCAGAACTAGTCTAGTGTTAGTATTAATTCATGAACTTTTCTCAAATCCTAAATCATGACAACCCACTGTCTTTTCACCCTTTCTGGTATCAAGATACTAATTCTTAGGTCATGTTGTTTTTCCTGCGTGTCCATTACTTCAGAAAGAAGAAAATGATCAAGAAGATTATAAAGAGGAGGAGGAAATAAATTTATTTGTCTTCAATTATGAAGTGAATGAGGATGACTATCAACCAGTCAACCCATGAGTCACTGGGATTCTCTTTTTGGTCTTCAAATCACCCACATGACTTAAAAATCACAATCTTGGATGATATCACTGCCATTTTCAAAAAATCGTTGGGAAGGGAGAACCAGCAATCTGAATGCCACCAATTAAAAGATTTGTGAGATCATTAACAATGTTTGGTGCAGAAATTTGCTGTTTTCAATTGGAACGCATGGGAGAAATGGAAAGTTGGGAAACACATTAGAGCGCAGTTGTCAATGACACAGCAGAGAGCCACATACAGTTTGAAGCAGATGTGCCATCACTGGCAGCAAAGCTCAATATCTTCTTTGCCTGTAATGGATTTCCCCAATCCAGGAGATTACTGATCGTACAGTGATAACTAGACAAATACTGAGAAAACAGCCAGCCAGAGTCCCAAAAGGCAAAAGACTCTACTCTATGGGCTGCGACTTTGCCAAGAAATGGAGGGTGATCCAGGCCTAGGAATAGCTATTGTTCTGATATCAGGAATACTAGTGGACAGCCATCTCTTTGCAGAGGCACCAGGTATTAGTCTAGTAAAACTTCTTGGAACTGCATCATGTGCATTAACATCCTTCCTTAAGTATGGTGCCCTGTACTGTACATATTATTCCAGATGTAGTCTCACCTACACCCTGTATAACACTTGAGGGCATGGAATGGCCAAGTGATGCTGATTTAGCCAGCGACACTCATGTCTCACATCTTCTGCGTGTGAGATCCAGGGATGTTGGAGGGAAAATAGAAGATGCAAGGGGGCTGGAGGGAGCCTGTCATGGAGGCTCCAAGGGGACTCAGTTGGCTGCAGATAATGTTCATGGATGACCATCCATCTCTGAAGAAATGGAAAAATGTATTTAAAAAAAAAGTCTACAAATTCAGATTTCTTTTTAAGCTTGAATGATTTTCAAATTTTTAAATCAAGAATGTATGTTTTATTAAAAAGATCTATATTTAAAAAGAAATATATTAAAATTACAGAGAAAATGAGCCCAGATCAGACTGATTTTACTTGTCTTTCATTCCTGATCCTCTTCCAAATAATTAGCAATACCATTCCTTCTGTAAAATTCTGTTTGGACTCGGGCAATTCTGACAAAAGCCCGATTTGCTGATTCAAGTGCAGGGCGTTTACCATAGATGGATGATGACAAGACTGGAACTGTGCGAGCTCTTTCCTGAAAGAAAGACGTAGTTATTACTCAAAAACATTTATAGTGCTAACAGACCAAAGCAAATAATATTTTAAACACACTATTGTTATTCAACAGTTTTATTGTTTTCATATTTTTTTCCTCATGAAATCAAAGTCAGAAAACAAAACTAATTCTGAACTTTTTCCACACTTCCTGCATTAACTTAATAAAATGTTTTACTTTCCATTCAAAATGGATTGCAACTCAAGAGTCAAAAGTTTGTTTTTCTGATTGAATGACCAATTTAGCTTTGCCCCAGGAGAGAAGATGCGTGGACACAATTTTCTCATTCCTTCGATAACAAGGTGTAGAGCTGGATGAACACAGCAGGCCAAGCAGCATCAGAGGAGCAGGAAGGCTGATGTTTCGGGCCTAGACCCCTCTGATACTACTTGGCCTGCTGTGTTCATCCAGCTCTACACCTTGTTATCTCAGATTCTCCAGCATCTGCAGTTCCTGCTATCTCTTTCTCATTCCTTATTCTGATTAAATCATTGTTCAAATTTATGAGTCGATTGTGTACAAAATGCGTTGGGAAAAATTGCAGAAGCTATTCTGTTCAATACGTTCTATGCCAATACCTTCACAGGCAGTGAAGACAAAACAGATCCAACAGGGGGAGGCAATGGCCTGTTAATCCAGAGACCCAGATAACGTTCCAGAGATAGTAAGAACTGGAGATGCTGGAGAATCTGAGCTAACTAGGTGTAGGGCTGGATGAACACAGCAGGCCAAGCAGCATCAGAGGAGCAGGAAGGCTGACGTTTCGGGCCTAGACCCGAAGCCTTCCTGCTCAGCCTTCCTGCTCCTCTGATGCTACTTGGCCTGCTGTGTTCATTCAGCTCTACACCTTGTTATCTCTAACGTTCCAGAGACCTGGTTTGAATCCCACCATGGCAGATGGTGGAATTTGAATCCAACAAATATCTGGAATTAAGGATCTAATGATGACATTGCCCAATGTTTTGGTCGGGGGTGGGGGGGGGGGGGGGTAAACCATTTAGTTCACTAATGCCCTTCAGGGAAGGAAACTGCCATCCTTACCTGGTCTGGCCTACATGTAACTCCAGCAATATGGTTGACTCTTAACTGCCCTCTGGGCAATTAGGGACATGCAATGCTCCCTAGCCAGTGATGCCCTCATCCCGTGAATGAATAAAGAAAACAAAAAAATTGACATGATACAGTATGCTTCCACAGATACTATAAACTCAAGTGAACATTCTTCATGCTCAGTCTAGACTGTTGACTGTCACATAACTGCAGGTATCCTCAATCCCATCCTTCACAGACTCCCATACATTCCCATCATAGCTACTGAAAGTGGAAACACTGGATGAATATTCCATTCCCTATCGAGAAAAGAATGGAAATTTTGTGGTGCAGTAGGTAGAATTCCCACCGGGTGGGTAGGGAGTAAATGATAGGATAAAGGATAGAGCCCAAAGAGAGAAAACAGCAGTGGGATAGACAAATGAGTTGATAACGATCTGGCTAGGAGGGTGAATAGCTGTTAATGGAGACTATCAGTGACTAACAATAGGATTAACACCCCTACCCCACCCCCTTCCTATTTTCTGCATATAAACCAATGTTTTCCTAACTACCATCAGTTCTGAGGAAGGGTCACCAAACCTGAAATGTTAACTCTGATTTTTTTCTTCACAGTTGCTGCCAGACCCGCTGAGTTTTTCCAGCAACTTCTGTTTTTGTGACCAAAAAGAAGTGTCAATTTGTAAATCCTTTCAACATACTCCATGGGCATACAGAAACAGCAGGAGAGATTTCTGGTCAGTCACGTGGTGGAAAGAAATTGCAGCCTCCACCGTCCTATACATGGCTCCAGACTACAACATGCTTGCGAAAATGTTTGGTTTCTTAAGAGGAGCGGAGTGCTGGTTTGACAGCTGGCATGATCAGTTTGGTGCCAACAGCACAGAGTTTGTTCCCTATTCCAGTTGAGGTGGATTTAGGACCTACCTCCTTGCCCTGCGCATGGTAGAGAGCTCATGATGCTGTGGATTGGGTCTGTGTGTGTAGGAAATCAATGATGAAGATCCAAGAAAGGCATTGAAAACAACCATAACAACGCAAACAGGTTTCACAAGTGAGACAAGATACTTTAGTACTGATTGTTCCCAGGGTGGAGGGGTCAATTACTAGGGGACACATATTCAAGGTATGAGGGGGGAAATTTTAAAGAGATGTGCGAAGCAAGTTTTTCCACACAAAGATTGGTGAGTGCCTGGAACACACTGCCAGAGTTAGTGGTGGAAGCAGACACAATAGCAGCTTTCAAGAAGCACCTGGACAAACACATGAATAAGAAGGGAATAGGATATGGATCCTACAAAAGTGAAGACAGCTTTAATACAGAAGGGCAAAACGTAGCACAGGCTTGGGGGGCCAGAAGGGTCTGTTCCTGTGGTGTATTGTTCTTTGTTTATCAGAAATTAAAATCTAGGACATTCCATTCTGTAAAGCTTATCGTGGCATCAGGTAAAGTACTTACTCACCAGGCTAACAGAGAAAAAAGCCTGTGAGAGTGAAATGTATGTTTTCTGAACATTTCTTACAAAACAGAATTCAATGGCATATTATGAAAACACCACAGTAAACATTTTGAAAGTGAACTGGATGTCCAAACATATCCCATAATATTTTATATAACTTGCACCTGCTTAAATGTCCTTCTAAATGTACACTTCATATTCTAGTGCAACTGTTAGGAATATCTATATCCCCAAAATGGGAAATGATTTCATGCATGGTTTTTCCACCTAACATCAGTAACTGAATTTCAAAAGTAATTAATTGATTGTGAAGCACTTTGAGATTCTGGGAAATTGTGATAAGGTGCTGCACGGTATTTTTTCTTTAATATGTACAAATAAGAATAACAGTGTTATGGACCAGACCAAACCCCCTGAAAACATATCAAGAAGATAGCTTAGACCCTAACTTATTCTTATTTTAAAGGCAAGTACCAGGTGTTGTGTTCTGGATGCAATTCAAATGGTCAACCTACTAGGCTTGAAGCAAAATACACTTTATTCATACTATAATTAAAATACTGACATAATTAAAACAAGCATTGGCTTAACCATAACTCTGTCGAAATACATAAAGTAACAAACTCCTCATTAACTGTTCCAATATAGTAGCATCTCAATAGCACACCTTTGGCAAAGGCGAAGTCAGTAAAATAGATTGTCTCACATGCAATTCTAGCAGCAGGAAGAGAACCCAAGCTTTTAGCTGTAGCAAAGAGAGAGAAAGACAGAGTAAGAGAGAGAGAGATGTAGCAGCTTTCACAACCCCAACAGCTACTGAAAGCTAAACTAAAAATCCTGGTTCTGTGGGATCTTGACCCCACCCATTCAAGCTGCTTCTATTGTTCCAACTTTAAAAAAAAATCCCCAAGGCCTCAGAAGCAGTTTACTTTATTACCTTGAAGCAGACCACTCTATACCTGTGTCTCAACCAAACTATATCTTTTAAAGCCATAGTATCGTCACAACAGCAACAAAAGAAAAATCATCAAAAATATTACAAGCTTTAAGTTGGGTACCATACAAATTGGGTAAATTACAAGGAACCAGACTATTCATGAACCTTCTCAGCTTTTCTGATTTCAGTTCAAAAACTTGAGGGAAAAATTCTGTCCATTTTGGTTGCTAGGAAGAAAGGAACACTTGGCGTCTTTAAGCAATTATGTTTAAATTCCATCAAATTAAATGGAAGCAAAGTTTAATGTTAAATCATTTATTTGTTTAACTCATTTTTAGAGTGTAACTGAATCTGAAAAGAATGAACTTCAGTTTAGAGGTGAAAAGAACCAGTGCCATGCAACCATTCTAAAGACTGGAGTATGGAACTCATTTGCCCCCATTTTTGAGCGCAACTCAGCAGTTCAGGGTGTTCCCATGTCTGGTGAAAACAAGTTAAGAAGCAACATCTAAAGAAAGGGCAACTGATAGGGACATCAAGGTGGGGGTAGAGGTGGAGAATCTACCCTGTCCCAAGGTTGGAGGCCTCTGCCTTGTTCTCCCACTATCCTGCTGATCTTGAGTTGGTTAGCAGGGTAATATTTGTGCATAGCATTCTTTGAATATTTGGAAATGTTTCAAAATCATTAAAAACATTATAAAAATGATATGGTAGCATAAGAACGCTACCAAGTTTTGTAGATTTTATCATAATTGAAGGAAAAAAAAATGAATTGCCCCCAGTGATGGGACAAAAACAACTGAGTTGCTACAAGAGAATGTTAAATACTTGCAATCATCTTTTGAAGGGACAATGCAGCTTTGATTGCCTCTCTTTTGCAAGTTGGATGATATCCATTCGTCAGGGTATAACAATTCAATGATCACGATCATTCTTATCTAAAAAGGCTAGTAACATACCTCAGCATTGACATTGAGACCTTGGTTGTTGCTATGTTCTCGATCATCACGATGAATCTTATTATTGTACCCTTCATGTACTTTAAAAACCTGATCATACAGCAGCACGGATACTTCCTAAAAAAAGATTTCCAGATGTAAAATCTTTCTCAACTTGCATCGCAGTATAATTCCTACTTGGAATTATTCAGTTTATACAAAATATGTAATGACAAATTGATTTCTATTGCAAAACCCATGAACAAATATAATCTAAGAATCTAAGTCTTCAAAAAAATGCGTAATTTGTTTTAGTTTTTCACTATATAATCTTTATAACTCTTTGTGACTGGTGACCAGACCTGAAACGTTAACTCTGATTTCTCTTCACAAATGCTGCCAGGCCTGGTGAGCTTTTCCAGCAACTTGTTTTTGTTTAAGGTAAATAATATGTTGGCCTTCATAATGAAATTATTAGAGTACAGGAGCAGGAATGTTTTACTGAAATTCTACAGGGTCTTGGTGAGATGAGACCTGGTATATTGACAGGATATTCTGGCGAAGAAGGGAGTGCAACGAAGGTTTACTGCACTGATTCCTGGGATGGCAGGATTGATATATAAAGAGTGACTGGATAGGTTATGACTGTATTCACTGAAGTTTAGAAGAATTAGAGTGGATCTTATAGAACAGAACTAGGCAGGAAGGTTTTTCCTAATGACTGGGGAATAGAGAACCAGAGGTCACAGTCTAAGGATCTTGGGTAGGCCATTAGCACTGAAATAAGGAGAATTTTTTCACCCAGACAATGGTGAACCTGTGGATTCTTGGCAACAAAGAGCAAGTGAGGTCAAAACATTGAAATTTTCAAAAAATAATTAGATATTGTTCTAAAACGATCAAAGGGTATGAGGAGAAAGCAGGAACAGTGTACTGAGTTTGATGATCAGCCATGATCATTACCGAATAGCAGATCAAATAGCCTGCTCCTGCTCCTATTTTCTGTGTTTCAATGTTTCAAATGATTTTATCATCCAGCTTCTCACTGCATCTTTGTACAGCTTATACACTTTCAACAATAGCAACTTGCATTTGTATAGCACTTTTAACATAGAAAATCATCCTGAATTGATTCATAAGAACATGCAGAAAACAGAAGATGAGCTAAAAGAGAGATGGTGATGAATGCCAAAGTGCTTGGTTGACAGTTTTTAAGAAATGTCATAAAGGAAAGTCAAGTGTAAAATCAGAACAGTTTAGGGAGGAAATTTTAAGAGAATAGAATTCTGGCGACTGAGGGCTTGGCAGCTATAATAGAGTGGTGGAATGGTTCAGGTTATGTTGGAGATGCACGAGAGGCCACAACCAGCAAAAAAAAACTTGGCTCGTAATTCAGAGAGGATACAAGGCAAGGGGAAAATTACAGGGATAAGCATGGTGGTGGCTATGAAAGGCTTTACACAATACAATGGGAATTTTAAATGGGAAATCTAAGACATTGAGAATCCATAAGTCAGGGAGGATGAGGTGTTGGGTGATGTAACAGAGGGATTAAAAGAATGCAAGCACTGAAGTTTGGGATGAGTTGAAGTTTACGGAAGTTGGGGATGGTAGTTTGAATAAGCCATTCTAAAGAAGGCACTGTTAAACAATGGAGGAAATTAGATGTCAGGAAAATTGGTTAGTCTTGCCATGAAGTAATGAGGTTAAACAGCTGCATTTAGGACAACATATACATATCATAATATCCTGAAGAATATATAAATAACTAAACAAAAATCTCATTGGAGGAAGTTCTATTAAGCAAAAAACAAGATAAAGTAAAAGATGATAACAAATATTTAGCAGAGAGGTTAACATGATGCACATTCCTTGGTCCAGTCCCTTGATCACCACCCACAACTGTCTCCACTACCTCAATGATGTCTTCAGTGCAGCTTCCTGCTCTCATCCAGAATTAGAAAGATTCAATTTTCCTTCCAATTTGCATCCTCCTCTCACCTTCACATGGTCCATCTTTGATTTTTCCCATCCTTGTCTTCACTGTTTCCATTTCTGAGGATAGGTTATCCACTAACATCCATTACAAGCCCACTGGTTCTCACAGCTAAAAACCGAAAGAACTGTGGATGCTGTAAATCAGAAACAAAACAGAAGTTGCTGGAAAAGCTCAGCAGGTCTGGCAGCACCTGTGAAGCGAAATCAGAGTTAACGTTTCGGGTCCGGTGACCCTTCCTCAGAACTGATGGTAGCTAGGAAAGTGTCAGTTTATATGTAGAAGATAGGGTGGGGGGAGGGGATAAAGTGTAAACGATAGGTGGGGATCTTAACAGCTATTCACCCTCCCAGCCAGATCGTTATTCACTCCTTTGTCAGTCCAACTGTTCTCTCTCTTTGGGCTCCAGCCCAAGGAAACTTTTGATTCAATTAATGCCATCACTCCAAGATGGAATACTGTCCTCCTGACTTGCAAAAAAGGCAAAGAAAAAGATAAAGAATAAGGTGAAGCTTGCTGTACAGAATTCAAATTATCTTCCATCTGCTTCAGGTATATATGCAAAAGACACTCTGTGATGTTTTGCCAGAAGAGAACCAACTCTTTCATTGCTGCAATTTACCAGTGACAGGGAGATGAACAGCTAAGACTGGTTATGTTATGGATTGCTATGAGAAAGGATGTACCTTTACAAGATATAAAATTAAATGCATTCAACTTGTCTGACATAAAACCAAAAGGTCTCCTGTAGTATTGCACTCCTTTTATTCTCCAACTGTTATTCTCATTTCATAATAAAATAAAGAAATTGTGGTTTACATGCCTTACATGATCCACACCGTGCTCTTAAAAAGAAACAGCTGCATCTTAGATAAAAGAAACAAACCAAATCCATTTCTATCAAGACTTATTGAATGAACTATTTAAAAATTAATGCCTTCCAATCAAATATTTAAACTTTTTTTTAAGAAAGCCAATACACATGATTTTATTAAACTTCTAAGCTTTCTTAGTTACAAAGAAGGAATTGCTTTAAGATTATTTAAACTCTGGATAAGAATTTTATTTTGACAATATCCAAGCTTGGGCTGACAAGTGACAAGTGACATTCATGCCACACAAATGCCAGGCTATGAGCATCACCAATAAGAGACGATCTAACCACTACCCCTTGACATTCATTGGTGTTACCATCACTGAATCCCCCACTATCAACATCCTGGGGGTTATCGTTGACCAGAAACTCAACTGGACTCACCACATAAACACAGTGGCTACAAGAGCAGGCCAGAAGCTAGGAATACTGCGGTGAGTAACTCATCTCCTGACTCAAAGTCTGTCCACCATCTACAAGGCACAGTCAGGCATGTGATGCAATACTCCCCACTCGCCTGGATGAGTGCAGCCCCAAGAGCACTCAAGAAGCTTGACACTGTTCAGGACAAAGCAGCCCGCTTGATTGGCACTGCATCCACAAGTATTCACGAAAACGAAAAAACTGCAGATATCGGAAATCAGAAACTAAAACAGAATTTCAGAAAAAAAAACTTAGCAGGTCTAGCAACATCTGTGAAAAGAAAGCAGAGAAAATGTTTCAGGTCCAGTGACCCTTCGTCAGAAAATTTCTGTTTTTGACCCACTTAAAAAAGAGGACCATCTACAGCAGTGGCCATACCAGCAGTTGAAATTTTCAGCACATTGGTTTCCCTTTCTTTCCATGAAGGATGCTTCTACTTTGACATGCCCTCAGATTACTTAACTGTCCTAACAGAACCTACTCTCTTGATGGAGTTCTAGAGCTGTTGGCAGCTCTGATACTGACAGCCTGCTCACCATCTTCAAATGAACAAGAAGCTCTCTTGGTTTGATTCCAGTAATTGCAAGCACAGGACCCTATTTTGTCCTGAAATAAGGGCTCTGACGCTCATGTGAAAATCATATCCCTTATTTTCTGTCAGAAGCTTCTGGACAAATTGATGAAGCTGGACCAATCCAGGCAGAAGTGACCTAAAAGTTTTCTTACTCAGCTTAAAGCAATATTTCCTCTCTCCTGAGCCAACAGAAGAAAGCAAACACAAGAACCTACAATGAAAGCCTATTCAGCATTCTGATTTTCTTCACGCCAGCCTTCACTTGGGCTGGTTGGAAGGTGTATCAGGGAAGCCATCACTTAAATGGAATAAAAATGGTTTGTGTTGTATCACAGGTGGCCAAACTGCTCCACTACGTTATGCCCAGGCAACAAAAGTTTAAAAAAAATGATCCCAAGCTTTTGTCCTGTCTTTCTGATTTGTTTATGAAAACATAGGAACAGAAGTATGACATTAAGCCGAAACAAATTTGTCCCTTCCTGATGTATAACTGGTCAACGATTGCCACCCAGGGCAAGTCTTCCATGTATTATAGCTGTAGCCAGTGTGCCGAGCACATCAGCCAAGTGGCAACCATCCTTTCTGCAGGAGACCTCCTTGACATCAGAGGAAAAGGACATGGAGGAACCATCAGTGAAGACTGCCCAATGGACCTCCCCACTAGCAGCAGCACCTAGCTGCTGAAGCTCAGGACCGCACACCCACAGTTATGTGGATGGGTGAGGGAGAAATGCCCCAGGCCACTGGCACTCGGAGCAGTGCTAGTGGCCAGGTACCTGTTCAATCACAGTGGTGGTGCAACAACATCCTGAACAAGTTCAGAGATGAGCAAGTCGGCAGCTGGTACAATACAATCAGATACATGGTTGCACTGAAGTATTTAAATGGACCCCACAGAATAATATTCCCACAACTGACAAATAGCATCAAAAAGGATAGAGTCTCAATGAGCTCAAAGTTGCCAAGGCATTGTTGGGAATCACTCTGGGGTCTATAAGAACCCATAGAATCATTTTGATCCTAGTGGACTGGAGGAAGAAGCCTGCTTCTTAAAACCCAGCAGGAGTATAATCCCTTGGAGAAGGTTCATTGACATAACCTTGGCTCAAAAAAAGTTAGCCTCGTGCCACAATCAAGACTAATAGGGGACAGCAGGTCACCTACCAGTGGAAAGGCGGAAAAGGATTGTGGAAGTGCAGACTCCACCCAAAGCACTGCTATTCTTCCTCATCCTTCGTCCACCTCTCAAAGCTCTATATGTTGCCTCCTGACCCAACTGCAGAGTCTGGGTGTCCTCATACGTAAAGCACAACAAGTTAGTGTGTAGATACGGCAGGGAATTAGGAAGGCAAATAGAATGCTACTTTATCACAAGGAGCATGGAGTTATACCATTTTTAGAGTTTGGTATATGGGTATTGATTCCTTTTGTGAAGACAATCAGGGCCCTTTATTCCCACAGGCACTCTGGAATATTAGTGGAAGATTATTTGCTAATACTATGGGGCTTATAATAGGGAATAAACATTGAAAAGCAATAGCATGCTTTTGATTTAGAATAATGAAGGATTGATTTTAGCTTAGAAAAACAGAGCTTGAAAGCTTTTAGGGTAGTTTTGAACGAGACTGGACTGTGGTCAAAAGCAAAAGTAGGGCTACATTTTACCTGAAATCACAAAATATAATTTTTGTTGTTTCATGGGTTGGGAGTATTTTCTGAGGCTGAACTGTTTTTCACGTACATTCATCCCAAAACTGACTCATTAACCACATATCCAGAGCCCTATGTTGCCACAATTTTCCAATATTAATGCAATTTTCCCACTTGTCACAGGCAGCTCGAATGTCTCAGAAACCCTTTTCAAAGTGCCATATTTAGTAGGCTGTTGTGAACCTGCTCAAGCACGGGCAGTCCACCACCGCCCAGGGAAGTTTGGGACATTTGCACCAGACAGGACATACGCAAAGAGAAATTGGGTCCCTGCTTTACAGACAGGAAACCGGAGGTCCTAGTTGGCAGAATAGTGTGGAGGAGGGATTTACCCTTCCCACATGACCAGCGGATGAGACCAAGACACAAGACCCTGACCCTGTCTGGGGTTGCCATCAGAGTCAGTGTAATTTCACCCATCCTGAGGAATGCCTGGCAGTACCAAACAAGGTCAATGACCTTCGCCACTCAACCAGGACAACTGCCACCATGCTCTCTCTATTGCCTTACATTCAATGTTTCTGCTACTGCACCCACTTTCCCCCACCCAACCACCACACTGCTACACTTACAAATCTGCTCATTAGTTCAGGATACTTAACAGCTGTGCTGCTCACCACTTTCATCTCACTCAATCCTTCCCTTTCTCACATTCCATGAGAAAACAGGGCTGAAAGAGCCAGGACTGCTACTACAGTGCCTGACGTTCAGTTCCCTACCCACAATGAAGAAAAGATATTGGTCCTTACCACTGAGGATCAGGACTGGACCTGTGGAGTTGCTGAATCATCCCAAGTAACCAAGTAAGACACATTGTTCACTGCTGTGCTAGACTCCAATTATCCCCATTATAAATTGATTATTAAATGCCACAATTTCTATCCGTAAGTAACAAAGCATTCTCTTTTGTATCCAAAGTGTCTCCATGTAAAGATGGTGGTGCGGCAATACATCTCCTCCTCTCCAAGGGACAGACCACAGTCCAGCAGACCAGCTGGAGGGAGCATTCGCTGGTAGCTTTAACCTCTCCTTGTTACCATCAGAGGTCCTCACCTGCTTCAAGAAGACCACCATCATCCTGGCACCAAAGAAAACACATGCAACATGTCTCAACGACTACCGCATGGCGTCTCTGACCTCCATAATCATCAAGTGCTTTGAGAGATTAGTCATGGGCTCAGATCAACTCTAGCCTTCCAGCCTGCCGCACTCCTTTGCAATTTGCCGATATCAGCGAAACAGATCCATAGCAAATGCCATTTCTCTAGCCCGAAACTCATCCCTGGAACATTTGGATTGTAAGAATAGCTACGTCAGGCTCCTATTTATTGACCACAGCTCCGCCTTCAACACTATAATCCCAAACAAACTAATGTCAAAACTCCAAGACCTAGGTCTGCCCTCAGCATCTGGATCCTCAGCTTCCTGACCCACAGACAGCAATCAGTTAGATAGATAGTGGCACCCTCTCCACGATAATCCTCAACACCGGCACACCACAAGGATGCATATTCAGCCTCCTAATGTATTCCCTGTACATTCACAACTGCATGGCCAAATTTCACACGAACGCTATCTACAAGTTCACTGACAACACCACTATTATAGGCCAGACATCAAACAATGATGAGTCAGAACACAGGAAGGAGATAGGATGCTTGGTGTCATGGCGCAAAGATAAAAATCTCTCCCTAAATGTCAGCAAAACTGAAGATCTGATCATTGATTTCAGAAAGAAAAGGATGAGGACTTGCCTCTATCTACACCAATGGAACTGAGGTGGAAAGGGTTGAAAGCATAGATTCCCTAGGAATAACGGTAACTAACAATCTGTCCTGGACCTCCGACACGGATGCTACAGTCAAGAAGCCACAACAATATCTCTTCTTCCTCAGAAGGCTATGGAATTTCGGCATGTCCATAAGGACCCTCAGCAACTTTTGCAGATGCACCATAGAAAGCATTCGATCTGGGCGTAAAAGTGCTGGTATTGCAACTGCTGTGCCCAGGACTACAAGGAACCACAGAAAGTTATGTACACCTCCCAGACCATCGTGCAAGCCAATCTCCCATCCATGGACTCCACCTACATTTCTCATTGCCCTTGAAAGGCTGTCAACATCAAAGACCCCTCCCACCCGGTTATACTGTCTTCCAACCTCTTCCATCAGGCAGAAGATACAGAAGCTTAAACACACATACCGACAGGTTCAAGAACTACTTCTTCCCTGCTGTTATTAGACTGCTGATTGGACTTCTCTAATTTCAAATAATGTTGATCTTCCTTCTGTGCACCCATAGCCTTGTATGTCTTGTTCTGTCTAAATGATCTGTATGTCCTTGTATGTTATGATCTGCCTGTACTGCACACAAAGCTTTTCACTGTACTTAGGTACATGTGACGACAATAAATCAAATCAATTCAGAAGCCTCAGAGGATGCCCTGGCAAGGCTGCTTTGTGCAGCCCTGACCAGCTCAGATACTAACACCTCAGCGGGAAAGTTATCTAGATTAGAATCAGTAGCACCTGCTGGTGAGCACATCATGTGTCTGCAGCTGGCCAAGGAAGAAATATCCCAGGTCACCAGTACTCAGAGAGCTGCAGAACCTAGGTACCTGCTCAGCCCCAAGCAGGAGAGGACCTGATGGTGTTAGCAATTTGTGACTTCATTGATAAGTACAGGCAGACATAGGTTTGTCAAAGGCAGTGGCCAACTTGACAGAAAGATTGCAGGATTGCAGCAATGTAGTAGGAACCCAGCTGCCTCAAGCATGTGATCATCTAGCTGCCTCCATTATCAGGTTAGCAGCTGCCATGGAGAGCCAGGTCCAGAAGTTTCAGAGTCTGCTAGATGTGTGCACAGACCTGCACTCCATCACTCCAGCCACACATGCTCCATACCAATGGCAAAGCTACTTTGGCACAAGGATCATGAGTTCACTTCAGGTGTACCTTCCCCACAAGGAGGCAGGGCAATGCCAGTAGACACCCAATCAGAGGTGGAACTACACACAGGCCCCAGAAGGTTTGCGTCAGAATACTCAGAGATGCCTGGACCTTCCATAGCAACCCTGCCTGCCACCTCAGCTCTGAGGTAGTTCAAATCAAGGGATGCTCCACCTTCCTCTGGGCAGGACACAGTATGCATTTTTGGGCAATCTAGCCACAAAACGTTCTCCCCCCTTCCTCAGCCCAAGGTCACTTGATAAACCTCCAAAGCCATTGGACTCCACTGTACAGCAGGTTCCCTCCACCCAGCTGCAGAATTCCAGACTACACTGAGATGTAGTGAGAGAGAAAGAAAGAACAAGATCTTCTGATGCCACACAGGTGACAGTCAATTTAAATATATCATCACATTTATAAACATATGTTCACTTTTCTTCATCAATTGTGTAAGCAAATGTCTGTTCAGCCCCAGCTACAACATTGAAGGTACAAAGCCTAACCATCCTGAGTACTACACAGTGTTAGATAATCCAAGGGATGAAGTAAGCAGCTCCTGTACCTTGAGAAGGGTGTGTGAAAATGGCAGATGATTACTACTTTAGCACCTGAGGTTGATCTTCCCAGGCAGCAACACATTGCTTGTGGAACACAGCCATTATTTTGATTGATTCATAATGTTGCCAAGCGTGCTTTGGGCCAAGATTTGGACTACATACAGTAGATTAATGCCTAAGGATCACTGTAGCATGTAGCGCTTCCTGGTGTGTTTCACTTTTAATATATTGGTGGCTGTGTAATGGTGTTGCCCTTTTACAATTCCCCAACTGTGTTCCTGCATATCTCCAGATTGATCGTACTTGACAAGAAGGCTGACCATGGTCCACTACCCAGACTTGTACAGACTCGTACTGACCACCCCAACTGGCCTATTGTGCCAAAGCTCCTGGACTGATAGAGGCTGCCTTGACTTACTGTGCCAGGACTCTCTGCCTGAATGGTGTCTCCCTGGATTTAACTCACCTGTGACTTTGAGACATGGCCTTTTGCCTGAAGCCTCTGTAATATCTTTGATGAGTACAGAGCTGGCTTATGGTGCATGTGCACCACTAACATAACATGGTGCCGTACAGCAATGCAAGAATCAGTGCTGAGTCCACTGCTTTTTATCATTTATATAAATGATTTGGATGTGAATATAGGAGGTACGGTCACTAAGTTTGCAGACGACACTAAAATTAGAGACAGTGGGCAGCGAAGAAGGTTACCACAGAATACAATAGATGGGCAAATGGGCCGAGGAGTGGCAGAGAGAATTTAATTTAAATAAATGTGAGGTGCTGCATTTTGGAAAGGCAAATCAGGGCAGGGCTTATACACTTAATGGTAAGGTCCTGGGGAGTGTTGCCATAAAAAAGACCTTGTGGTGCAGGTTCATATTTCCTTGAAAGTGGGGTCGCACTTAGACAGTCTAGTGAAGAAGGTGTTGATACACTTGCATTTATCAGCCACTGCATTGAGTGTAGGAGTTGGGAGGTCATGTTGAGGGAGTATAGGGCATTGGTTTAGCCATTTTTGGAATTCTGCATTCAGTTCTGGTCCCCCTGCTATAGGAAAGATGATGTGAAACTTGAAAGATTCAGAAACGAGTTACAAGAATTATAGCAGGGTCAGAGGGTTTAAGCTATCAGGAGAGGCCGAACTGGCTGGAGCTATTTTCCCTGAAGCATCAGCGGCTCAGGGGTGACCTTACGGAGGTATATAAGATCATGAGGGGTGTGGATAGTGTGAATACCCAAGGTCTTTTCCCCAGGGTAAGGGAGTTCAAAACTAGACGGCATAGGTTTAAGGTGAGAGGGGAACGATTTAAAAGTGACCCAAGGGGCAACTCCTTTTCCACACAGAGAGTGGTGCATGTATGGAATGAGCTGCCAGAGGAAGTGGTGGAGGCTCGTACAATTACATCATTTAAAAGTCATCTGGATGGATACAATGAATAGGAAGGGTTTAGAGAGATATGGGCCAAATGATGGGAAATGGGACTAGATTAATTTAGGTTATCCTGTCGGCATGGACGAGTTGGACTGAAGGGCCTGTTTCCATGCTGTACAACCCTATGACTCTAACATGCCCACCTTGTTGACTGATGACTGCTAACAACTATGACAAGCTGCCTGGTTTTGTGTTTGCACTAAAAGTTAAGTCAAGACAAAAGTATTGTGAGTCTTTAAGGTCCTGCAGAGGGGACAACGCACCAATTGGCAAGGTAAAGATAAGTCATGGCTGCTGTTAGCATTGACAGAGGCACAAGTGAGTGAGCACTAACCAGCGAGCTGAGTGTAACAGTCCTGAGGTGCACCCTGCTCCAAACCATGAGCTGGATGTTAATCCCTGTGTGCAAACTGTCCTTGTAGCAGCGTGATAATGAAAAGGTGCTGAAGTGCAGCACTGAAGTGCAGATCCGTGCTATAACTGATTAGTGATGTGGAGATATAGTGTAAAAGTTTGCTTTATGAAGGTTCCAGACCAGGAGTTTTTGGGTAGAAATTTGCAGATTATTACAAGACTGAGAAAATCTAAGCTTTTAGTTTTGAGTATTCAGGTAAGAATATGTTAAGGTACGCAGTGCAGAACTGGGGAGAAGCAGTTAAATCTTCTTTTAAGATATAAAAAGGTAATTTCTCTGGATTTGACTCACTATAGTGATGGTGTTGGTTTGCTGTACATCAAGATCTTTTAAATTTTTCTATTTAGATTTTTAAAAACATGTTTATTACACAAAAATTCTGCATCTGATGCCTGTGTTTCAGTGAACCAGCAGTTTAAAAATAATATATGTACGATCACGATGCAGTTAGTGCAGAGTGGATGCAACCAATGAGAACTGGAGACCTACTCTGGAACAACTGGTTCTGGCTTTGGCCTGAAAAGGTACCAGCTGCCAAGGCAATTATCCATGAAGGAGGAGCTGCCATGGACTAAATGCTCTGAGATAGCAAGAACCGCAGATGCTGGAGTCAGAGTCCAGTGTACAGCTGAATGAACAGGGCAGACAGCATCAGAAGAACAGGAAAGTTGACGTTTCGGGTTTATACCCTTCATCAGGACTGGGCTCTCTTTGTCCTGCTTGCGAAGACTGCAGGAACTGTGGTATCCATCTTTAATCATGTCCAGGCCCAATTTTATCTGAGACAGGTTTGCACTTTGGGAGTCTACCACAGAGTAAATTAGAAGAGGATTCTGCGAGAGCACATGATTTTGTTGAGCATGACTGAAGTTACAGGAATGTCTATCTGGCCCTAATAATTATCATTGTACCTTTTATATGATGAGATGAGATGATGTGGTGCCAGGGAAATAGAGATTCACTCAAATGTATCTGGGAAAAAGCGATGATACTCACTTTTGAAGAAAAATCCTCTATGTTTAGCTATTAAAATACTAGCTTAGTTCTGACTTCAGTAGTTTACCACAAGCAGCACAGATGAACAATGACAAGATTCTTCCGACATCATACTGAGGGCTCCTCTCTCATTCTAACCTTCCTCTGAAACTACATATTGAAACTCACCAACACCAAAATTGTGTTTATGTACTCCATCTAGGCCTTTTGTCATTCTCCAAGAGACAGTGATTGCTTTTCTCACTCACTGACTTATAGGAATTGGTTAGTTCCTATCAATGAGATAGCAAGAACTGCAGATTTTGGAGTCAGAGATAACAAAGTATGGAGCTGGAGGAACACGGCAAGCCAGGCAGCATCAGAGGAGCAGGAAAGTTGATGTCAACTTTCCGGTTCCTCTGATGCTGCCTGGCCTGCCGTGTTCCTCCAGCTCCACGCTGTTATCTGTGGTTAGTTCCTATGTTACTTATACACCTGCAAAAGAGGGCAGTGCAGGCCTGTGGGATGTAAGGCAGGCAGGAGGAACAAAATGGCAAAGCCATGATCATACCCACATAACAAAAAAGCCTTTCTTAAAATAACAAATTGCAAAAGCATTTTCAGATTTACCAGTATAACTTCTGTAGAGTTCTGGCACGTAAAAGATAAATTAGGCCACTAAAGATGCCACAAACCGCACACAACATTAGCTTATTTTTGAAAGAAAAACAAAATCATTTTTTATACCGAATCTTTGTTCTTGAAAGGCGGTTTTAACGAGACGGTTGAGTTGCCACGTCTGCAGAGGCTTCGTGTGTTAAGTATCTTTTAGAATTAAGAACGGAGACGGACAAAATTCGTAGAAAAGTTTCTGTTTGGAACGTAAACTCACTTTCTTCTGGTTACCGAAGTAAGTTAGCTCGTTTTGGTCTCTTCTCTCTGGAATGAAACTGAAGCCAGATAAAGCAGAAGGCGGCATGCTCTTGTTTATACGTTTACTTATTTCCGTCATGTCCCTTCGATTTATACCAGCGCTTGCACGGGGAAGTATGCACGCCCAGGGAATGCTGGCGTCCACTGGTTGCTATGTTACAAACACCCAGCTCTCAAGGGCCTGTTCAGGCTTCTTTTCAGCATGAATTACTTTCCAAGATGAATCATGACCAGGGTGTTATCCTCAACGCTAAACCCTGCCCACTCCCCTGCTCTCCCACCACCACCTGCTCCACTCCCTGTCTCACCTCTACCACCTGCTCAACTCCCTGTCTTCCCCCAGCACCTGCTGATCTTCCCACCACCACCTGCTCCACTCCCTGCCTCACTTCTACCACCTGCTCCTCTTCCTGCCGATCCACTCCCTATCTCCTCATTAACTGCTCCTCTCTCTTTCTTCCTACCACCTGCTAATCCACTCCCTGTCTTTCCTGCAACTGATGCTCCTCACCACATGTTTC
Organism: Rhincodon typus; assembly: GCF_021869965.1. NCBI lineage: Eukaryota > Metazoa > Chordata > Chondrichthyes > Orectolobiformes > Rhincodontidae > Rhincodon > Rhincodon typus. Next base: position 100,520,445 of record NC_063333.1, on the reverse strand, counting down.
TCCCCTCCACTGTCTCCCCACCACCTGCTCCTCTTCCCCGTCTCCCCTGTACCTGCTACTCCTCTCCCTGTCTCCCCACCACC
>NC_063333.1:100520003-100520352 GCF_021869965.1 Rhincodon typus | reverse complement strand
CCCGTCTCCCCTGTACCTGCTACTCCTCTCCCTGTCTCCCCACCACCCACTGCTCCACCCCGTCTCCCCACCACCCACTGCTCCTCCCAGTCTCCCCACCACCCACTGCTCCTACCAGTCTCCCCACCACCAGCTGCTTCTCCCCTGTCTCCCCACCACCCGCTGCTCCTCCCCCGTCTCCCCACCACCCGTTGCTTCTCCCTGTGTCCCTACCACCACCGCCTGCTGCTCCTCCCCCGTCTCCCCACTACCTGCTGCTCCTCCCAGTCTCCCCACCACCCGCTGCTTCTCCCAGTCTCCCCACCACCTGCTGCTCCTCCCCTGTGTCCCCACCACCCGTTGCTTCTCC
>NC_063333.1:100472490-100519903 GCF_021869965.1 Rhincodon typus | reverse complement strand
GTCTCCCTACCACCACCTACTGCTCCTCCCCTTGTCTCCCCACCACCTGCTGCTTCTCCCCGTCTCCCCACCACCCGTTGCTTCTCCCCGTCTCCCCACCACCCGTTGCTTCTCCCCGTCTCCCTACCACCACCGCCTGCTGCTCCTCCCCCGTCTCCCCACCACCCGTTGCTTCTCCCCGTCTCCCTACCACCACCGCCTGCTGCTCCTCCCCTGTCTCCCCACTACCTGCTGCTCCTCCCTGTCTCCCCACCACCAGTTGCTTCTCCACGTCTCCCTACCACCACCTGCTGCTCCTCCCCCGTCTCCCCACCACCTGCTGCTGCTCAGGCCACCTCCCCCCATTTATTCATTGCCTCGATGACATCAGAGAACCATGTGCACCTGCCCATTACTTCACAATCGCTCAATTATGACCCATGCCCGCAGGTCACAGGAGGCTGCTGACATCTTCAGGATTAATGACCCCCCCCAGCTTCCAACTGAACTCTGAGTAAGGAAAGGGTCATCGCTCAGTCTTTTCTCACGTGTTAAACACATGGATCCACCAGCTCTCTCCTGGCAGTCATCGAGTCATAGCCATACAGTCATACAGCACGGAAACAGACTGTCGGTCCAACCAGTCCATGCCGAACATAATCCCAAACTAAATTAGTCCCACTTGCCTTCTCCTGGCCCATATCCCTCCAAAACTTTCCTATTCATGTACTTATCCAAATGTCTTTTAAACGTTGTAACTGTACCCACAACCACCACTTCCTTAGGAAGTTCATTCCACACATGAACGACCCTCTGCGTAAAAAATTTGCCCCTCATGTCTTTTTTAAATCTCTCTCCTGTCAGATTAAAAATGTGCTCGCTAGTATTGAAATACTCCATCCTTGGGAAAAGACAACTACCATTTACTTTATCTATACCCCTCATTATTTTATAAACTTCTATAAGGTCGCCTCTCAACTTCCTACACGCCAGTGAAAAACAGCCCAGCCTATCCAGCCTTTCTCTATAACTCAAGCCTTCCATAGCTGGCAACATCCTGGTAAATCTCTTCTGAACACTCTCCAGCTTAATAATATCCTTCCTATAACTAGACACAGTGTTCCGGAAGAGGTGTCACCAACATCCTATATAATCTCAACGTGACTTCCCAACTGCTATACACAAAGGACTGAGCGATGAAGTCAAGCATGCCAAACACCTTTTTAGCCACACTGTCTGAATTCTGCCCATAGTTGCAGAAAAGTGGAATTTTGAAACTAATAATCAAATTTGATGAACATCAATATCTTCCAAACAAACAATTTTGAAAGGCCTAAATATCCAAATGTTTATCCTATTTCCAGAAATGATCATTTGATTTAATAAACTTCATTAGTTGATTATGATAATTAGCCATAATTTGAAGTTGCATTTTTCTAATTCCCAAATTACAAAGTTCTTTTTTATTTTGCCTCCAGTGTTCTACTTGACCAAGGTTGACAAGAAGCATGGACTCAGTTTCTGTACTTAACAAGGATAACTATTTATTAGAGAGATTGTAAGAACTGCCGATGCTGGAGAATCTGAAATAACAAGGTGTAGAGTTGGATGAACACAGAAGGCCAAGCAGCATCAGAGGAGCAGGAAAGCTGATGCTTCAGGTCTAGACCCTTCTTCAGAAAATTTTCAGAAAATAGTCTCAAAATCACAGGATCCATTGAGTTGGTTCTAGCTGAGCAGAAGGTTTCTTCTTGGCCTTCCTATTCTGACTGCTTCTACTGGTTGCAAGAGGCACAGTTCATTTATAAAAAGTCTCTGATTTATCAATTAAAAGGCCCAGCTACAGCAACTGCTGAAGATAAGTTAAACTGGTTTTCTTCCAGTTTAAAGCAGAGAAGCAGAGAGACAGTTCCTGAGCTGCTGGTATCTGATCGCTTCTCTGAGTCTTGTTCCTAGCACCAAGATTTTCAGTTACCTGAGAAGCAATCACACAGTTGTCGACAGGCAAAAGGCCTTTGTCACTGGTAACTGGCCACTAGTTCATAGACCAGTCAACTTGTGTCAACCAGATCAACCACTCCTGACTAGTCCCAGTAACTAAAATGAAGGCAAAGTGCTGGAGAAACTCAGCAGGTCTCCAGCACTTCCTGCTTTTATTTCAGATCTCCGGTATCTACAGAGCTTTGCTTTTATTTGAGTAGTGCCAGTAATAGATTGGCAACTGTTCTGGTTAAACTGTTTTCCCTTCTGCGAAATGAAGGCACAGAAGAAGGTCATTTGGCTCATCAAATTTATAGTAGTTCTTTTTTCATCACATTAGTCACAATCTTCAGATCTTCTCCATAACATGATATGCTTATTTTTGTGGCTGTTTAATTGGTTTTGATTTAGGCTTCCTTGCCCAAAACAAAACAAAATTATAACAGGGTGCATTTTCCCTTTGTCTAGTTTTCAGCAGCTGGCCAGTGGAGGAGCCACATTTTCTTTTGAGCCTGTTCTGCCATTCTGTGACATCATAGCTGATATGCACTTCAACTTCATTTATCTGTCTGTTCTCCAAACCTTTCGTACTCTCATTTAACAAAAATCTACCAAGAATCATAAAGTATTATGGCATTGAAGTGGGTAATTTTGTTGATGGTGCTTGTGCTAATTCTTTGGGAGAGAATTGTTTTGAATTTCTTTTTCTAATTAATTCCATATTCTTCTTCTCTGTAGCCCTATGCTCTTCCCATCGAGTATTTATTCAATTCCTTTTGAATATCACTGTTGAATCTGATTCCCACTCAATTCACAACTTAATGTAAAATAAAATGTTTCCTCATGTACTTTCTGGCCCATTTGGCAGTAATCATAAATTTGTGTCCTTTTGTTGCTGAAACCTTTTCCACTGGAAACAATTTTTCCTTATTTACTCCATCAAAACCACTCATGATTTTAAATACCTCTATCAAATATCCTCTTATTCTTCTCTGGTCCAAGGAGAGCAACACTAGTTTCTCCATTTCACCTGATGAAGTCAGCCATCTATGGTACCATTCTACGAAACTTTTCTGTATTCTTTTATAGGTTTTGTACATCATATCTGAAGTGCACAGAATTCTGTTACTGTTTAATTGTTTATTACATTTTACTACACTGGTTCCTTTAAGGAATGAAATCTGCTGTCCTTGTTTGGCCTGGCACACATATAACTCCAGATCTATAACAATGTGGTTGACCCTTAAATGCCCTCTGGATGACCTAGCAAACCACTAAGTTGTAGCAAACCACCATGAAGTCTAAACAATAGTATAAATAGCACAGTCTATCCAGCACTACCTGTGAAACTGGCAACTACGACGGGTAAAAACAGTTCTGTCAAGCATGCAAAGCCCACCAAACAAATATGTGGGGTCTTTAGCCAAAGTTGTGAGAGCAGTTCCACAGACTTGTCAAACAACAGCCCGACGTAATTATACTTATGGAATCATACCTTACGGAAAAAGCCCCAGACACATCACCATCCTTGGGTATACCCTCTTCCATCAGACTATTCAGAGGTGGCAATACAATAGTTTATAGTTGGGAAGGAGTTGCCTTGGGAGTCCTCAAACATTGTTTCTACACTGCATGAAGTCTCATGGCATTGGGCAAAACATGAACAAGGAAACTTCTCGCTGATGACCAGTATATCCCCTCAGCAGATACTACTTGTAACAGAATTTAAGGAAGTACTAGGAGTAGCAAGGGCACAGAATGTATTCTGAATGGAGGAATTCAATGTCCATGACCAAGAATGACTTGATAGCACCATATTGGCCAAGCTAGTTGAGTCTTAAAGAACATGACTGCTAGACTGGGCCTACATTAGTCAGAGAGGGCACCAATAAGTGCAAAAAATCTATTTGTCCTCACCGATCTATCTGTTCCAGATACATCCATCCATGACAGTATCAGTAGGAGTGACCACTGCAAGACATTTTTAAAATTCATTTTAAGAATATGGACTTTCCTGGCTGGGCCAGTGCTCAGTGTCGATCCTTAAGTGCCCTTGACAATGTGGTGGTAAACCGCCTTTTTGAACTGCTGCAGTTTATTTGGTGTAATTACACCACAACGCTGTTAGGGGCGTTCCTGGATTTTGACCCAGTGACAGTGAAAGAATGGTGATATATTTCAACATCAAGGTGTGTTGTTTGGAGAGGAATCCAATGTGTTGTATGGTGCTACCATTGTGCTAAATTCAACATACTTTGATACAGATCTATCAACTCAAAACTGAACATCAATGAGACAGTGTTGGCCATCAGCTGCAGCAGACTTGTATTCAACCACAATCTGTAACATTATTACTTGGCATATCCCCCAACTTCACTATTACCATCAGGCTAGCAGATTAACCCTGGGCCAATTACGAGTGCAGGAAAGCATGCTAAAAGCAGCACTGAGCATACATAAAAAAAAAAGACTGGTGAAATCACATCGCAGGACAAATTGCATGCCAAACAGCTGTAATAACATCCAATAGACAAAGCTAAGCAATCCCACAATCAACAGTTGTGAATGGTGGTGAACAGTTAAACAACTAACAGGAATTGCGAGCTCCATGAATATCTCCATCGTCATTGCAAGGAGAGCCCAGAATATCAGACCCAAAGATAAGACTGAAATATTTGTAATAATCTTTAGTAAGGAGTGCTAGGTTGAATATCTATCTCTACCTCCTTGTGAGGTCCCCAACATCATAGATGCCGATCAATTCAATTCAATTTGCCAAATTAATCAATTCATTCTACTGATATCAAGAAATGGCTAAGGACTCTGCTGCAAAGACTATGGGCCCTGACAAAATTCTGGCAATAGTATTGAAGACCTGTGTTTTAGTTCTAGCTGCAACCCTAGCCAAACTATGTTAGCCCTTACAACACTGGCAACACTTTCAAACCTTTGATCTCTTCTTATCAGAATTAGTGAAGCAAGTACATGGGAACGCGAGCACTATCAAGGCCCTGTCTGAGTCACACTACCACCTTGACTTGGAAATATGTTGCTGTTCCTTCATTGCCATTGTGTTAAAATCTTGGAACTCCCTACCTAGCAGCAATGGGCTTGTACCTCCAATGGAAGAGTAATTGGTGGAGGTAGACTATGCTGATAATTTTGACTAAATCCTATAAATGACTAAAAATGTCTTTTTTTTTAGATCTCCCACATACATTTTGTCTTGATTCAATCAATCCCAAATGGAAGACAATATTTTTTGAGGTGTGAAACAAAAACAAAAATTGTTGGAGAAACTCTGGTCTGGTCGCATTTGTGGAGAGAAAGCAGAGTTGGCATTTTGGTCCAATGACTCTTCTTCAGAGTCCTCCAAACTACTTAACAATATGAGCATTGGAGAGCAAGTTGGGTGGATTGTGCGAAATTGACAGCTTCCCACCATTGAGGGAAATGATCCTCCATAGTGAGCTGTGGGAACCCGATCTGCATGTATTAACATCCATTAGCATTCTCTTCATTATGTCATCTCACCTCATTGATATGCAGTTTGCCATTCTCTAAACTGCTGGGGATAGAAACTAGACATTGCCAATTCCGGATATGAAAGTCAGCATTATCTGGAAACTCCTACTCGCCACGTGCTCTTCCAGCCACAACCACATGTACCCAACCTCCCTCCCAACCAACAGAGCCTCCAGGTCCCATTAGCAAAGCCCAAGATCCAACATGCACAGGGTAAATAAAATGAACCATGCAGGAAAGCTACAGACTGCCACGCTTGACCAGTGCATAGATGAACTTTACAAGTTGCAACAATGCCAGAAGTCCCAGGAAGACCCAATTATGGTGAATATTTTGGCTGCAGCAAGTGGGAGAATAGAATGAGCAGGTCAATATAGGGATGTGATGCACACTTAATAAGCCACCTTTGAGAAGATAACACAAGAAAATCTGCTATGTGGAAAGATAGTGTAAAAGGTGTTGTATAAGGAGCCTGGTGAACTTATGCAGTGCATACTATAATTGGTACATGCTGTTGTTACTATGTTTTGGTAGTACAGGGAATAAATGTTTGTGGATATTTGCTCCAAGTCATCACCGTGAGTTTCCTCAAGTTAGGTACTTTTAATCAACCTGTTCAAAGATGTTATTATACACTTCTGGAGCAGGTGGTATTTGAACCCGGTCCTCCTGGCTCAGAGGACTACCACTGCACCATAAAAGCCCTCGGATCCTTAAGGTTTGTTCTGAGCCCAACTACCTTCAGTTGCTTTATCACATGAGAGTTGAGGATGTTCACTAATGATTCCATAATGTTCAGTACCATTTATTATCTCCTCAGATACTGAAGTAGTCCAGGTCCATATGCAGCAAGACCTGGATGATATCCAGGCTTGGGCTGACAACTGGTAAGCAACATTTGGACTACATAAATTCCAGGCATTGACTATCTCCAAAAAGAGAGAATTTAACTATTGTCCCTTAACATTCATCGGCATGACCATCACTAAATCCCTCAGTATCAACACTCTGGCTTTTGCAATTGACCTGAAACTGAAATGGACTTGCCACATAAATATTGTGTCTGCAAGGATAGGTTAGAGCCTAGGAATCCTGCACTGAGTAATTCAAGTCCTGACTCCCAAAGCATGTCCACCATCTACTACAAACAAGTATAAAGAGTGTGTAATGAAATACTCGGCACTTGCCTGGATGTGGCAAGACTTCAGAGCTTAGATCTGATCTGTTTGTTATGAAATCACTGAGCCCTGTGCAGCACTTGTTGCTTATATATCTAAAGCACACAAATAATTCTGTTTTGCAGCTTCATTAAGTTGATATTTCATTTTTAAATATGCCCGTTGCTGCTCCTGACCTGCCATCTTGCATTCTTCATCAAACCAGGATTGATCCCCTTGCTTGATGGTAATGGTAGAGTAGGGGATATGACAGGCCATGAGGTTGTAGATTGTGTTTGAATATAACTTGCTGCTGCTGATGGTCCACAGATCCTCATGGATGCCTGAAGCTAATTTGTAATCCCAAAGGAATTGATTATCCATAATTAACACTTAAAATATTATTGAAAAGTAGTAGACCTTTATCTAGTCTATTCAACTGAAATTCCAGTGACTGGAATGGAGAAGATCTAACATTCGTAACGGTCTCAGTTCCTATCAGCTGCACATATATAGCTCCATCTTGTTCAGTGCATGGCAATGGTAAAGTCAGACAGCCGGATGCTGTGTACATGAAGGCATCAGTGGGCTGCTGCAACTGGAACACAGCTTTCAGGTATTTAAGGCTAACAACACACTTGCACCTCACCTACAGTTGTTAGACCACTAGCACATGAATAATTGTGAATCTCATTAGCCTTGCTGTTATGTCAGTAGGAAAATCTAGCCTAGCAGAATTACAATTTCAAACATTGCTTTCTATTACAACTCTTTCAGCCTCTACTTATCACACAATTGAAACTGAAGTAACTGACTTTATTCTTCCTTCCAGAAGCTAGGGTAGAACAATTTGCTTCCATAGTCTTTTAAAGATCATCTTAAACTGCAGCAGACAAAAGAAAATCAAAGTCATCAGCAAAATGAAGGAATTCATTCAGTAGAAAAATCTTCTGTCTGATCATTATAGATTGATGTTAATTAAAGGAAACTTCAGGCAGGGTATATATTGGGTAAATGACCTATATTGACCATTTTTATGCTTTTGGTTAAATTTATCTCCTTGAACTCAGCCCTAGAGTTGCTTTTCATTACTTTAAGTCTCTTTCCCCCTGTTCTGTTTAACAGTTTAATTTAAATATAATTTTAGTTTTTGTTTAGTTCTAGATTTACCCTGTATATCTCCTTCGAAGATGATGTATGCAAAAGATAAATGCACATAACTAAGATCTCTGTGAATGAAGATAAACCTTGTAGTACACTGCCTCTAGTGCTTAGATTACTCCACTGTGTCTTGGTGACTAGCATAGGCCACAATCCTCAAAGTGTGATTTAATCAGTATCAATGACTTGCATTCTACATTTGATTGTGTATCATGCAACATTCAATTGTCTTCTTTATTGGTTTATTTATTAATTCATGAGATGTGCCCATTGCAGGCAAGATCAACATTTATTAACCATTTCCAACTGCACTTGAAAATGAGCCACCTTTCTGATCTGCTGCAACTGTCTGTGAAAGTAATCCCAAAGTTCTGTTAAATAGAAAGTTCTAGGATTTTGATCAGTTGCAATAAAGGATCAGCAATATGGTTCCAAGTCAGAATGATCTTTCCCTATTTCTACTGCCCTCAGCCTTCTTGGTGGAACAGAGGAATGTTTGGCAGATGCTATAAGATAAACCCTGAGAAGTTGATGTAGTGCACTTTGTATATGATACACAGTTCACACACAGAACCACATTGGATGAGAAAGTGAATGTTTTCAATTTACAAACACAATCTGTCTCAAACTCACACTTTCCACTTTTAGTGGAAACAGTACCAGGTGCAAAAATCAACATGCTCTCAGAGGTGTTGAAATATCTTAATCAGCTGCAAGCCTAAGGTATTCCAGTTTTCACACTAGCCAGCCTCAGGCATATTCAACTTTATATAACACCCAGAGGCCATTTGACTCCCCATAATGCTCGAGACCTTAAAAGGCAAACACTTAACACATTGTTTCATTACCTAAATGTGTCCAATTGGTGATGCAGACAGTTTCTGCAATGCCCTCGAACATTCAACACTCAAAAACCTGGTTCACATCCTGAACTAACCTCATATCTAGCCAACCTACTTAAGTGCAGCTATATCACTGTAATCTACCTGACAATGTGAATTTGCCCAACTATGTTGGTGTCTTCCAGCTAAGAAGGCCCCAGAGAGAGACGCTCCATCCAGAGCTCCTCTGCTCGCCTACTCCTTTTCCTTTTTCTTTTTTCTCCTCTTGCTGCAGTTTTTTCTCCCCCTGCCTCCACCAGCAACTTTTAACTTCTTAAAGTACCCTACCTGGAGGGAATGGAGAATGGAGTCCAAGACCACCCCGGCACAGGAGACGAATCATACCTGGAGGGGTCAAGTCCCAGAAGCAAGCTGCGGCTGGAGCTGGAGCAGGAGCAGAGCGAGTATGGGCTGGCAATGGAGATGAGTCCTGGAGGTGAGTCTGGGACAGAGGCCAACATGTAGAGGCAGCAAGGCCTTGTGTTCTGTAGCCCAGTACTCATGGACTCAGTGGAAAAGGACTATAACTTGAGGACTTTAAAGACACATTTTATTACCATTCTGGACTTTTTAAACTCTGTATTCCCATGCTAGTCTTTTTTTTCAACTATTTCAATTCTGTAGCAACACTTAACATATATGTACCTAGGTACCCTGTACCTAAGATGGCGCCAAGAGTCGACATTACAAACTTTTCACTGCATCTTATTCAAGTGCACATGATAATAAAGGCTATTCTAATTCTAATAAAAACTGTTCTAATTCTATGTCTTATCCACCCAATAAAACTCAAGAAGCTCACCATTACCGAGGATGAAGCAATTTGATTAGCATCCCATTTGCTACCTTAATTATCACTGCCACTACAATTTGCACACTGCATGCACTGCAGCAATTCATCACAGCTCCTTCATCAGTATCTTTCAAACTTGCAACTCTATCACCCAGGCGAATGAGGATAGCATGTCAGTGGGAACACTACCAGCTGCAAGTACTCCCAAGTCACATACCATCCTGACTTGGAAATATTTTGGAGTTTAATCACTGCCACTAAATCCTGAAACTCCTGTATTGACAGAACGACTGGTACAGTAACACTATACGGACTACCATGGTTCAAGAAGGCACTTCACCAATATATTTGCAGAGGCATATGAGAGGCATGGTGGAGTAGTGACAATGTCACTAGACTAGCAATCCAGAGCCTCAAGCTAATGTTCTGGTGACAAAGGTTAAAATCCCGTTATGGTAACTGGTACAATTCTAATTCAATTAATAAACCTGGAATTAAAAGCCAGTCTCATTAATTGTAGGCATGAGAATATTGTTGATTGTTATAAATAAAAATCTGATTCACAAGAGTACTTTAAGGAAGGAAATCTACCATACTTATCTGATCTGTTGTACATGTGATTCCAGACACACAGTAAAACGGTTAATTTTTAAATGCTCTCTGAAATGACCTCATGACCATCCTGTACCAACTTAGGCACTAGAAATGAAACCAGTACACACAGCCCTATCAATCCTGCAAAGATCTTTTTACTAACATTTGTGGCAAAATGGGGAGAACTGTCAAGTAGCAGCCTGACCATAGTCGTAATCACAGGACCATACCTTCCAGACAATGTCTCAGTCACCACATCATCATTTCTGCCCCACACTGGCGGAGCAGAACAAGCAGTGACAATAGAGCTGGGCTGGATTTCCTCAAAATTGGCATGTGTTATCAAGTCAAATATCAGCAAGGAAATCTGCTCGTTTCTACCTACTGTACAACCCACCCCTCCCCAGCAGCTGATGAATCAGTACTCCTCTATGTTGAATACTAGCTGGAGGAAGCATTAGAAGAGTGACATGTGCACAGAATGTACTTTGGTTAGGGTCTTCAATGTCATCACCAAGAGTGGCTCAGTAGCACCACTGCTTACTTTATAAGATCTACATTGTTCAATTTAACTTTAATTGTAAGACTTAAGTCAATTACAATTATAGACTAAGTTTGACTGAACCTTTCTGGAAGTTCTCTAGTCTCTTGTAGAAAAAATACAAGACCACTGCGATAGGGTTAGGGTTAGGTACTGCAGGTACAAAAAAAACAAAGAACTGCGAATGCTGGAAATCAGAAACAAATACAGAAATTGCTGGATAAACTCAGCAGGTCTGGCAGTGTCTCTGAAGAGAAATCAGACTTAACATTTCAAGTCCAGTGACCCTTTTTCAGAAGTGAAGAAGGATCACTGGACCTGAAATGTTAACTCTAGGTACAAATATGTTTTTGCCTGTTTCACAGAATTTATGAAAATAATCACAATAAGTACAAAAGAATGACACTCAATAAAGACAGTATATAGGTCAGTCCACATTGATGCACCAGCTTATGACTTTTGGCTGACTAGGCACATGTTTTATTCTGTTCAGTTCACTTGTTATTTTAGCTTCTCTCTTTCTGCAGACCCAACCTCTAAAGGATACTGCTTGTTGACTCTTTCTACCCATTAACCATGGGCTTGATCAGTAGAGACCTCAACTCTGAATGGTTTACCAGTACATGATAAATCTTGAATTTGATTAGCAGTTTGTGCCCAATTTATGATTGGTTTCTTCAGAGTGATAATCATTTTGCTGTTACCACTTCCCACTATTTCCTGACTGGTTCCCTATGATATCAGTCACTTCTAGGAACATTTTTTTCCTCACAGCTTTTCTCTATTAGTAGAATGTCCAAAACCTGAAAAGCAAAAATAAGGGCCATCACCCAAATAATTTCAGTCTGTTTAGAGAAAATGTAGTGTTACATCCTACTTATTAATGTTATTCTAAATGCTTAATGAGACATTGAAGAAATCTAAAAATTCCAAAATCTATCAGTATGCTTTAGTTAAGGAAAGGTTCATGTTTGACTTCACAAAAGATATTGTTGACTAAACAGGTTAAATAAAATTCACATTCTTTATTCTCCATAGAGATAGAAATCACATTACCAAGAATCAGAGATAAGAGTCACATTATCAAGAATCAGAGATAGATGACACCATATCAAAATTCAAACTTTAACACTGTACATTGTTACTAAACAGCGTGCATGATGCATTTTACACTGTCTTGAGAATTCATTATATAAAATTGATTTAAGAACCTAATTCAAAGGTAAATTAGTTACAAAACTAAGTTAATTTAAAACACTAAATTGTACCTTTGAGTAAAAGCTTTTTATCTCAAAGCACCTTCACGTTTGTTAGCCTGAGTTTATATTAACATGGGACATAAAACAAATCTTCCAGTATTTGTTTATTTTGACCTGAGATGATATGGCACATCACCTAAACACACAAAATGTACATTCACAGACAATGGATCAAGTGGTGGATGCGGGTACAATTACAACATTTAAAAGACATTTTGGATAAGTACATGAATAGGAAAAGTTTGAGGGATATGGGTCAGGAGCAGGGCAGCTGGGATTAAGTTTAGTTTGGAATTATGTTCGACATGGAGTGGTTGAGCTGAAGTGTCTGTATCCGTGCTATATGATTCTATGGCTCTTGACACAACACCAGTGCGTTTTATTGACCTTAATAGAATATAATATACTACAGTTTTCTAAAGAGTAGAATGTTGAAGCATGCTCAGACTGCAATCAATGGGTAACATTACAACTGAGAAGAACTCCACTCTTAGATTGTGGATCTCACTGTAAAATCCTTTTGAAATAACGAAGCTTGTTGTAATTGTAGATTTTAATGACATAGTAACATTATATTTACTCATGAGCATTCTGACTATCCTGGAAAGTTAATTTTATATCTCTGGAATGATAAATTTCTGCATTATGACAAAAAAAAATTTCCACACTGAATACTATAATCTACTTACCCTACATATTTCCAGCACATTCCCAATAACTCCTTATCAAGATTGCCAGAAGTGTACACCCTTGACACAGATGCCATTTTGGTACAAAACACCACCTGTGCATCTAAATTATGGTTTCTAGACCCCAATTTTGTGACCAAAGTGTACTAGTTTTTACATTTATAGTTTAATACAAATGGAAGTTTTAAAGTTGCAGGGAAAATGCCAGAAAGTCTGGTTATTCACATCTACTGTTGTTGAAATACTGATTTAGTATCACAAAAAACTGTTTTCAACTTTACGGATTCCAGGACATTGTTGGTGATAAAAAACCTGAACAAAGCTTGATAATGATTTCCTGTGACATCTTTGAGAATTCTCAGCTCCAAATTAATTCTGTAGCAGCGTGTGAACAGAATTTTGAGACCTTTGGCTTTTCAAGTTGGTTTTGGAAGTTCTCATAAATCATGGGGAGAAAGATGATAATAGCATCGTGATGTACTATTTATGCTAAAGTGTGATCTTATTACAATGTAGAATGGATTGAATCATGTAATTGAACTTTTTTATAATCAGTAACTATTCTAATCTTTTACTGCATTTTACTTATATAAGTAAAAAGACAAATAATTAGCTGTAGACCACAAACTGTTCACAGCAAAAGGAACAGGTTATTATGCCATAATCTCCTATGTGGTACAGTTTGCAAGGTGTTGATAAAGGATCCTTAATGCATTGCAGTAGTGTTTGCTGTAGATGATATACATAATTGTCACTGTGCACCAGTGGTGGAGGGTGGGAAAGTTTAAGGTAGGGTGTCCAGATAGTCCACAGCCTAAACAGCCTGAAACCGGAATGGACAACCTTTGAGCCAGGCTGCTGGGACTTTCAGGACAGGTCAAGGACAAAGCATTCACACAAGACAAAGGCAGGTAAAGACAAGCCTGGAGTTGCCCTGGAAAACAAAGAGTTTGAATGAAAACATTGGAGTTTGATAAGCAGAATCACTGAAGTTCCAGATTCCTGTCATGACACTGTATGGAGAGGGGAACGTGCCCTTGACACATCCGAACATCTTCCATACATAGAATTGGGGATCCCATTGGATGCCATGATCTTGACCTAGATTAGAGAGGCAGAGAGGCAGAGAACATTCTGGGAGGATGCAGCAGGGAGGGATAAGAAAGGGCACCTGGTAGCCATTCCCTTAGAGAAGACTTGACCTGACACAGCAGTGGAATTTTGACCACCTGGAGAGAAAGAGAAAAGACGACCACATGCGAGAGCAACCTTTGCCAAGTTCATCAGAGCTGACTACACAGCCTGGCCATGTTTAACTGCATGAGTAGTACCTCCTCCTAGTCTAGTAGCCAGTAGCATTTCAGGTAAGAACTGCGAAAAAAATCTTACCGTTGCAGTTGGCAGAGTAACTAATTTAAGAATCAGGAGTTTTATCATGAAAGAGCAGGATTTAAGACAATATTTGGCCATATGGTCCTTTTTGCGTCTTTAATGTATTTTGTGAACTATTTTGTGAAGATTACTTGGAATTGCAATTCTGATCCTCTGACGTGTTTGTCTCCCAAGTATATTACGCAAGTAAAATGAGTTTACATAAAAACTGGTCAAAGTGTCTAAAGCATGGACATCAACAGTGGATGGGAAGTCAATTAATTAATAGGCTACTTTATCATTTTTTTAAATGGAATTGTTGAATAATTGAGAACTGGAAGGTACACATTGAAGACCAAAGTTACCATAGGTGATGTCAGTCAAAACTTTGACACAGCACGTAGTAGATCTGAAAGGACGGTGAATTTGAAATGGAGGCAAATTCAGTCATTACTGTCCAAAGGGAACTGGGTAAGCACATGAAGGGAAAGGAAGTTGCTAAATAGGGGAAAAGGGTGGCAGAGTAGGATAAGCTAAGTTGTACTTATAAAGAGCTGACCATGATCCAGCAGGTCAAATAGCTTCCTTCTGTGCTCTAATTATTCTAAAACTCCATTGAAGCAATTCCACTGCCTGGATTATTCAGCAGCCTGAGTCTGAATCCCACTGACCTAAGTTTGGATGGCAATAAATATGGGTCACACGATTTTAGTCTGAGCTTCCGCGACTGCACCCAGACATTAGAAGTCTTTTGTTGCTATGGAAAGGGAGAGGTAGATTACCAGCATCATGGAAGCTTGGACGTGTTCTCATAGACTTATTCACTAGTTCCACAGTGGAAAAGATGGGTACCAAGTTAGATCTAGACATCTCCCTGCTTCTAGACAGTGACAGCAGGTTTCTTAGCCCACCTGTCATGCATAATTTCTTTTTCTCTGCATATTCCTACCAACATTTCTCCGTATATTAACCCATCAAATGTCTCACAGAGTCCCTTGCAGCCAAACACATTTGCAACCTCATCCAAAGGGAATTGGCACACATTCCAATCTTTCCCTTGCCCTTGCAGCAAGCAATTCACAATCAATGACTCGCTATGTGCAGATCCTGTCTCTATACCATTCTCTACCGCATGCACAGTACAAGTATCTGAGACAGAACCTTCGGATATAACATTGTCCATCTTTTGTACCTCTTATGCTTCAAGCTCCTGCTTCAGTTCTTGACCAGTTGGCTGTTTTGCAATAACTGAAAGGAGAAAGGATAGAGGAATAGGAGTCCAGGGGGCAAAGCCTAATTGTGCCTGCTAACACTATCCTAAGCTTGGAAAGCAGAACAAGTTGTAGGATCAGGGCAAAGTGAGACTTGAGATGGTGAATGAGGTAGGAACATACCAACATGCTTTATAGATTAAGCCTCACTGCTGGCCACAGTGTCAGTCATGACCGCATTAATGTTGCTAATGCTGTCTCCTTCATCTGACTGAAAGCCGGTATCCATGCCTGCTCCAGCCAATTAGGTGCTGCTGCCTCTGATTATGGACCAACTTATCAAACAGAAGAAAGAGAAATTTGTTGATGAGCTTTGTGTAATGTTTTTGGGTGATGTGCTTGTCATGTTTGATTGATGTGTGCCAGTCCTTAGACTCAGGGTTGGTGCAAGAGGTTTGGAGAATTGATATAATAATGTTATCTTCATGTTCAAAAACTAAAGTAACAATAACCAGTTAGTTCAACCTCAGTGGTAGGGGAGCCTCTAGAAATGAAAATTTGGAACAAAAGTGAAGTCATTTGGGCAAACGTGTGTTAATTAAGGAAAACCACCATGATATTTTTTAAAGGTGAAATTTGTGTTTACCTGAAGTTATGGTGTTTTTTGATGAGGTAACAGAATGAGTTATTGACAATTGATGATGTAGATGTAGTGTACATCGACTTCCAAAAGGCATTCGATACAGATTTAGACAATGAATTTGTGATCAAAGTTATAGCTCATTAAATAAAAGGGACAATAGTCACACAAATGAAAAATTGGCTGAGTGACAGTAATCAGCGAGTACTGGTTAATGCGTGTTATTCAGGCTGGAGGAAGGATTGTTGTGGAGATTCCCAGGAACTGGTGCTGGAACCTTTGTACTTCGTGATGAATTTTAATGACCTACCCCTTTGTGCAAGGTACAAATTCAAAATTTATGAATGATACAAAGTTTGGAAGCATTGTGAGCAATAAGGAGGAGAGTATAAAACCATAGGCAGGCTAGTGGAAAGGGTGGACAAGTGGCAGATGAAATTTAATGCAGTGGAGTGATTCATATTGAGAGGAAGACTGTGAGATAGAATATACAGTAAGAAACCCAATTCTAAAAAAGCCACAGAAGCAAAGACACATATGCATATTTGTATAAATCATTGAAAGTGGAAGGAATGGTTAAGAGAGTGGTTAATAAATGCACAGAATGTAAGCTACCGAGAGTGCAAAAGCAAGCAAGTTTTGTGAAACTTGTATAAATCTATGGTTTGGCCTCAACAGAAGTCTTATATCCTTTGGAAAAAATATGGAGGCTTTGGAGAGAGTGCAAAAATGATTCAAGAGAATGGTTCCAGATGAAGAACTTTGACTAAGTAGAGAGATTGGAGAAATTTGCACTGTTTTGTTTCTTTTCAGGAGCCTTAGCATAATTGCTCGCTGTATTTGACCAAATATGCCTCATTAATTACATCTTCCAGCTCCAAGGCATTTTGATTCTAGCCCCATCTTAACAGTTGTCATTCTAAAAACAAGCTGCCACTCAGCAGATATGCTTTGGAAGACTAGTGTCATTGGCGCCCATTCCATCTGAAGAGAAAATGATTAATGAAGACAATCAGAACAGTCAGAAGACAGTGACCACAAGGTATAGGAGCTGACTTAATCCATTCGGGCCATCGTGTCTGCTCTGCCATTCGATCATGGTTGATATGTTCCTCAACCCCAATCTCCTGTCTTCTCCCCGTAACCCTTGATCCTCTTGCCAATCAAGAATTTATCTATCTCTGACTTAAATACATTCAATGACTTGGCCTCCATAGCCCTCTCCAGCAATGAGTTCCACAGATTAACCACCCTCTAGCTGAAGAAATTCCTCCTCATTTCAGTTCTAAAAGGTTGTCCCTTCACTCTGAGGGGTTGTAGTCTGTCCTACTAGTGGAAACATCTTCTCTACCTCCACTCTATCCAAGCCTGTCAGTATTCTTTAAGTTTCACATCCCCTCTCATTGTTCTAAACTCCATTGAGTGCAGACCCAGAGTCCTCAATTACTCCTCATATGACAAGCCTTTCATCCCTGAGATCATTCTTGGAAACCTCCTCTGGACCCTCTCCAATAACAACATATCCTTCCTTTGATATGCAGCCCAAAACTGCTCGTAATATTCCAAATGGTCTCTGCGCTAGTATTCTAGCCATCTTGAAATAAATGCTAACATTGCATTTGCCTTCCTAACTGCCAAAGGAACCTGTATTTTATTCTCAAGAAATTCATGAACTAGGACTCCCAAGTCCCTTTGTACTTCAGATTTCCGAAGCCTTTCCCGACTTAGAAAATACTCAATGCCTCTATTCTTCCTACCAAAGTGCATACACTCACATTTTCCCATATTGTATTCTATCTGCAACTTCTTTGCCATTCTCCTAGCCTGTCCAAGTCTTTCAGCAGCTTCCCTCTACTTCAAAACTATCTATCCCACCACCTGTCTTTGTGTCATCTACAACTTAGCAACAATGCCCTTGGCTTCTTCGTTCAGATCGTTAATGTATAAC
Source organism: Rhincodon typus (assembly GCF_021869965.1). Taxonomy (NCBI): domain Eukaryota; kingdom Metazoa; phylum Chordata; class Chondrichthyes; order Orectolobiformes; family Rhincodontidae; genus Rhincodon; species Rhincodon typus. The sequence continues at coordinate 100,502,174 of NC_063333.1, read as the reverse complement.
GTAAATAGTTGTGGTCCCAAAACTGACACCTGCAGAACCCCACTAGTCACTGGCTGCCATCCTGAAAAAGACCCTTTTGTCCCTACTCTCTGCCTTCTGCCAGTCAGCCAATCCTCTATCTATGCCAATACCTTGCCTCTAACACAATGGACTCTTCTCTTATTTAGCGGCTTCCTGTGTGGCACCTCGTCAAAGGCCTTCTGAAAATCCAGATGGATCATGTCCGTTGGTTCTCCTTTGTCTTACTTGCTCATTACCTCCTCAAAGAATTCTAACAGATTTGTCAGCTTGACCTCCCTTTGACAAAGATATGCTGACTCAGCCCAATTTTACCTTTCATTTCCAAGTACTCTGCAATCTCACTCTTAACAATGGACTCTAAAATCTTACCAATGACTGAGGGTAGGCTATCTGACCTATAATTTCCTGTCTTCTCCCTCCCTTCCTTCTTAAACAGGTGTGTTATATTAACCTCTTTTTTAGTCCTCTGGCATCCTCCCTGACTCCAGTAATTCTTGAAAGATTACCACCAGTGTCCCTACAATCTGCTCCACTATCTCCTTTATCCACCTTGAGACTGTTCAGTTTCCCCAGAACCTTTTCCTTAGCGATGGGCACTATATTCACCTCTGACTCTCCTGAAGTTCTGGTATGCTGCTGGTATCTTCCATTGTGAATACTGATGTAAAGTACCTATTCAGTTCCTCTGCCATTTATTTTTTCCCAATTGCTACTTCTCCAGCCTCATTTCCAGTGGTCGAATGTGTACGCTTGCCTTCCTCTACCTTTTATATAACTAAAAGACTCTTTCTTTACCTAGAGAATGGTAAATGTGTGGAATTCTTTGCCACAGAAAGCAGTTGAGGCCAAAACATTGAATGTTTTCAAGGGCGTGTTAGAGATAAGAGTCCTGAGGGCTAACGGGATCAAAGGAGGTGGGGCAAAAGCAGGAATGGGGTCCTGAGTTGGATACCAGCCAGGATCAGGCTCGAAGGGCTAAATGTCCCATTCCTGGCTGTTTTCAATGTTTCTATACTTCTACCTTTAAAAGGCGATGGTGTACCCAGACCAGCATTGGCAGTCTGGTGTTACCCCTCATTGGCAATGTAATGGTACAGCAGCCACAAAACCATGCCTCTTATTGTACATCACTCCCTCACACATACAACCACATTCTCTCATCCTAGTCCCTGTTCAACCACCAGGCCACACACTTTACCTGTTCTTGTCTACATCCCATCTCAGACCCCTTTAAATCATCACTACCCTCTAAGGTTTTAGAGTAGATTTGTAGCTCGGGTTGTGGACGTTGTGGTTGATTGGCTCACCGAGCAGGTTTGTTGTTCCGCATACATTTCATTACCGTGCTGGGTAACATCGTCAGTGCAGCCTCCGATGAAGCGCCAGTGTGTTTTCTGCCTGTTATTTAAACTCTGGTGTCTGTTGAGCTCACTTCCGGTTTTCGTTTGCAGTGGAGTATATATAGGGTCTAGCTCTATGTGTTTGCCGATGAAAACCAGAAGTGAGCTCAACAGACACCAGAGTTTAAATAACAGGCAGAAAACACACTGGCACTTCATCGGAGGCTGCACTGACGATGTTACCCAGCACGGTAATGAAATGTCTGCGGAACAACAAACCTGCTCGGTGAGCCAATCAACCACAACATCACTACACTGAGATAGTGGGAACTGCAGATGCTGGAGAATCTGAGATAACAAGGTGTAGAGTTGAATGAACACAGCAGGCCAAGCAGCATCAGAGGAACAGGAAAGCTAACGTTTCGGGTCTGGACTCTTCTTATTCTTTTTCTTTACTGAAGAAGGGTCCAGACCTGAAACGTCAGCTTTCCTGCTCCTCTGGTGCTGCGTGGCCTGCTGTGTTCATCCAGCTCTACACCTTGTCTTCACTACCCTGTCCCCATTCCCCACTGGAGATCCACCACTTGACATTGTCAAGTCCAGGAATATCAAATGCAGGTAATCAGACAAATACAAGCATGAGCTTTAATTTACAGCCAGTAAAAACAGACACAAACAAATTGAGTAAAGGCTGCGGATTTCCCCCACAATGTAAACCAAATGCTGGCATTTTGATCAATAACTATTTAACACGACACTCTACTGCCCCCTGAGCTCTCGTTCTTTGGATGTGAGTGTCACTGAGTTCTGTCTGACTTGTAATGACTGATGAAGCTGATTCTATCCCAAACAAGGTGAACTTCCTTATCCTCAATTTCCTCATCCTCCTCTCTCGGAAGACTGCTCCCATTTTACCAGTTCCTCAGTAATCAGTACATTGCCTTGTTGCCTGTTCCAATTGTTCAGAGCATAGTATGCCAGATTGATGCCCACACTCTGTCTGGAATATACTGGAGGGCTACCCAGGCTGGTGTAAGCAGCAGAACTGCACTTTCAGGATCCCTATCATCTGCTCCACCATGGGCCTGGTTGTAGCATGTGCACTTACTTGCTGATGGTATCGTGCTGGCCAACACATTGCGTCTAAATAGGAGTACTTGCTGCAGTTTGACCCTGTTCCATCCCTGACCCAACTCAATCATTCAACTTTTTTCTTGCTTTCAGCAGAGTTTGCTGTCGTATATGCTTGACATATGATGAGACAATTTTCTCTTCCTCCCACAGATCCTTGGAAGTTGTTGAATGATGGCTCGGTGTTGGCCAGCAAAAACCTCCTTTTAAATCATTGCCGTTAACTTCTACATCATTGAGATGCCAATGTTAGATTAACAAATACCAATGGTATGATGCAAGCTGTCTTTGATCAGCATTTGAAGCCTAAAATTGTTCTCTTTACATGTAAATGAAATGTATCTGTAGTTTGCAAATAGCTGCTTCATGCGTATTCCCCTTCAATTTCCTAGCACCCAGCAGAAATAGATCCCACACTTATCCCCATCAAACTGACACTGACTCTGCCCACCTTGGGCATTGTCTAAGCCATTTTCCAGTTGCATTTTGCATTCAGAGAACAGCAAATGATCGCAAGGAACACAGCTGTTAGCACTGGGCCCCCTCAGATTACTAGATGCCCTCAGAGCCTCCATGTGCCCTTTTACCCCAGCAACTTGTTTCCACTCATTCCACATCCATGTGGAGACCCACTACATCAAACTTTGCCTACAATTGTCCTCCCTGTCCCCGCAGCCTGACTTTACACTATAATGATGCCCATGTTGGTCCTCTGCACTCCACTATGGAGGCCATGGAGGTGGCCACTGTCAAGAAATCCCCTCCCCTTGCCTTTGCCTATTATGCCCTTCAATGCTGATCTGCCTACCCCCATATACCTTGTGCTTCCCCAAATCATTGACCTTGTCTCCACTTCAACACATGTCTCTGCTTCGCACTAGCTCCCACCAGCCTTGACATCCCCACCCCTTTTTGAAGAGCTGTATCTAATGAACCCTTTGCACCCTTCTCAACAATCAATGCACAAACCCCTAGAATGGTATTTCCTCCAGACCTCTGACTGACTTTGACAAGCAGCCCCCAGACATGACTGATCAGACCCTGACTGCTGACTTTGCAGCTCCCTGATGGTGATATACACCTCTCCTGACTGTATGATGGCCCTAGAGAACTGAATGTTGCCAAATCCCCGAACTGCAGTCAGACAGATCCCCTGGCTATACATGGCCCAAGTAGACAACTGATCATGACCAAACTACTGGACTATGTGCAGATGGTACCAATAGGTGGCAATACCTCTTGAAATGGACTGAAGACTGGTCCCCATGGCAACATAACCATTTGGTTGAGTAAAAGTACAGTGTGTTTCCGTTGCAGGCAACTGGCGCATGCTGTACGTGTTAGATTAATGTCTCAGAGAGCATCACAATATGACAGAACTGTTAGCCTTTGGCTCAGGATGAAGTATCAACACTGGTGCCCATGGATTGTGTCCTGAGCTGCTGTCTCATGCTGAGCAATGTGAAGGCTCTTTGCAGCCAGCAGTGAGCTGAAGTCGGCAGGTACTCATCTGACTGCTATGTTGAGAAATCTCGATATTCAGTTTGCTCGGCACTTTTGGTAAGATAGAAAGCTGCATATTAATGAGGCGAGTTGTGCAGTTAATGAAACAATGAACCCACGTGAAAGGCAGCTCACCACTGCCTAACAAGAAACTGACCTCAACATCCAGCAGATGTATAAAAATTGCAGCTAGTTACTCTTGATGTAAATAGAGCCTCGCCCGATTTCTCTTGTGATCCTGTCATAAATCTCACCATAGCCCACACCCTTCAAGCCTCTATAAGATTCTGCCCATAGTGCTTGATGAACCCTGCTGAAGTGTACATTCCCAAATTTATTATAATATCTCATCTTCAAATTTACTCACGTTTCTATACTGGTGGTGATACTAAGCTGGATCATGTTTCTAACGATTAATATTATGTTAATTTGGATTTTAATTCCAGATTTTTTTGACTGGATGTCCTCTGGCTAATGATTAAAGTCATCCCTTTAAAAGGCCCTAAAGATCCTACAATGATCACATTACTGCTGGATCAATGCCCACTGCCTAAGAAGATAGATTATAAATTTTGATTCCATGCTGTGCTTTCATAACTTCATTACTTACAAAATGGACATAAATCACTTTCTGTCTGTTTGTTAGTTTTGCAGAGCATGATAGGAAGTTTAAATTTGATTTATTGCAGATACATAATTAATTGCAGTCTCTTGGTAAAGGATCAGCAAGAACACTTTGCTGTGATGACGGTAACCAGCTGTAAAACGCTGCATTGGACTGGTAGAGTGGCTGAATTCAACAACTGCAGTGTAGTTAATTTATCACAGTGCCAGTACCATATACTATGATGAGAATTATTTATATTAATTACATTACTTATATTATTCTTATTGTATACATGAAGCACGTTTAAAAGTTCTCAAAGGATTTGCAGCATGTAATGATTTTGCATGTTGGTTTGTTAAATGAAAGCTGATTCAAGATTACCTCTATCACAGCGTACCAGGGTCGGTATGGTTTTTGCATCTACCCAATTCATTTCTGCTGAAACCATGAGCCAGATTTTCACTATCCAGGAGGGTGTAGCCTGAGTTGGGAAATTTCAAACTCAATCACAAGCTGTTTAAACTCAGCACAATTTTCAAGTGTCACAACAGATTCATGTTTCAAGTCTGTGCAATTCATCCTCCACCCAGTGAAAATTGTTTTGTATGGAAAGGGACCGGACTCCCAAATCCAAGTCCTGCCCACCATTTTTAAAGTTTTCCAAGGAAAAATCCAGCACCAGTTGTTTTCAGGATTCATCATATCTAGTTATAGAACATAGAGCATAGAACAGTACAGCACAGTACAGGCCCTTTGGCCCACAATGTTGTGCCAACCTATTATCCTACTTTAAGATCAAACTAGCCTGCATACCCTACATTTTACTATCATCCCTGTGGGATGGTGAGTACTATGATGGGGAGTACTAGGTAAAGCCTTAAATGTGGTACTGAATTATGTGCTGCTGTAGACTGTAGCATATTTAATATTGTATTATGCATTTTGCTCACTTAAAGCTACCATATACATATGGAACACTAGTGGGTGTTCCAGAGTGAAATAAAAGAAATAAAATAAACAAATTTCCCAGAAATCAGTCCCTCTGCTGGGACTTTGCAGGATTCTTGGTGCCAGCACAATCTTTACAGCCCAGTCACGCACCTGGTAAATTGCTGCCAGTCAGGTATTGTCCTTTACCATGCAGGTAATGAGACGGTAATGAGACACAAAGACTTCTCAAGGCACACGGCTGAAACTTCGTCCTGAGCAGTTCTGTGACGTGGGAGTCTGTGCTCTATGGTCTGTTCCCTGGGACACACACTGAGACAAACATCAACTGCACCTGGAGGACCATCAACTCAATGAAAAATGCTCTTTGGTCTGCCCGAAACTTGTTAGTCTTCCAGAACAAGGAGTTGACCGTGACCAAGTGTTGCAGACTGGCACATTCCAAGGCCCAGGACAATGAGCTGAGGGATGCACTAAAGCTTGGGGCAGCTGCTGCCAAGGTGCCTTGGGGAAAGACCACAGTCTGAGGTCTTTCTACTGAAGGTAAATGGGGGTCCATGCACTTAACAGGCCCTCCCAGTGTCTCAAATATATAAATATTAGTATTGTATGTATAAAGGAGGTTTCTGGTTTAGTGGATAGAGCCAAAATCTAATGTTTTGTTTGTTTACTTGATACGCAACTACATAACTGAACTGTGTTTGTGACAATGTATATATACAAAGAGATTTTTTATGAATAATGTATATTTTCTAAATTAAAAAAAGCTGAAATGTGTCTTTGAAAAGGATGTCTGGAGAAAGGTGCAGTGGTTTTTGCTGAGGTTCAGCGCTGTGACACAGGACTCGGTGCTCTAAGGTCTGTTTCCCAGGCCGAACACTGAGAAAAACATCGACTGCGCTTGGAGGACAATCAACTCGGTGAAAGATGCTCTTTGGTCTGCCAGAGACTTGTTGATCTTCCAGAACAAGGAGTTGACCTTGGCCGAGTGTTGCAGACTGGCACATTCCATGGTGCAGGACTATGTGCTGAGGGACGCAATAAAGCTCGGGGCAGCTGCTGCCAAGGGGCAGTGCGGAAATACCAGTGCTGAAAGTAAATGGGGGTCTGTTCTGTTATCGGACCCTTCTAATGCCTGAAATGTCTGTAAATATAGTCTTGTATGTGTAAGAGACATCTTTGGTTTTTTGGATAGGGTCAAACTCCAATGCTTATTTCTTTCCTTGATATGCAACTGTACAGAACAGAACTGTGTTTGTGACTATGTATATATACAAAGATATTTTTATGAGTAAAGCATATTTTTGAAATTAAAAAAAAGTCATTGCAAATTCAAGTGCACATTCATAAATGTTTAAGAAGCAAGTTACACAGTGTTTCTGTCCTCAGCCTCATCTCATCTTCGAACCCTTTCTAAGGGATGAATGAATGATCAATGATGATGAATGATTTATTAATGTCACTTGCATTTTACAGTGAATTAAAGGGCAAAATACATGGTAAAAGCTTCAACTGGCCACAATCTGTCACCATTTTAATAGTTTAAGAGTAAAAAGAGTAAAAAGATACAATTGACAGAGAGACCTCCACCACCTTGCCGCCACCTGCTGTGGACCCACCAATGTAGGAGTCACCACTGTTTAGGCACCAACTCTTGGCTGCTGGGCCCTCCTTGCCACCATCGCCACCATGTCCCATGTTGAACCCACACTCACCCCACAACCAAGAGACGCCAGCTCCACTGCCGCTGCCACCTCGCTGATAACCAGAGGTCCCTGCTCCAGGCCTACCATGACCATGACCAGGAGTCCCTAGCTCCTCTGCTGTCTCGATGACGCCAGGAGTCCCCGCTCCGGGCCTACTGCAACCAGGAGACCCTGGCTGTGCTGTCGGGCCAAGCCACCGCCACACTAAGTGTCCCGCTCTGGCTGCAGATGTTGCCTTGCTGGCGCTGCCATCTCGAAGAATCCATCGGTGCTGCTGTTTCCGATTGCAGGTGGAGCGCTGCTGCTGCCGCTGCCGACCCAAAATGCTGGGAGGGCAACTACTGATGTTGCTGCTGCTGATGCCTTTTTCCCCAATGCCCAGTGTATCCTGACATCTTCTCATTGTTCAATGTGGGATCATCACATACTGAATCAGAGATAGTAGGAACTGCAGATGCTGGAGAATCCGAGACAACAAGGTGCAGGGCTGGATGAACACAGCAGGCCAAGCAGCATCATAGGAGCAGAGAGGCTGACGTTTCGGGCCTAGACCCTTCATCAGAAAAGGGGGAGGGGAAGGGGATTCTGAAATAAATAGGGAGAGAGGGGGAGGCGGATAGAAGATGGCTAGAGGAGAGGATAGGTGGAGAGGAAACAAACAGGTCGAAGATGTGGGGATGTAGCCAGTAAAGGTGAGTATACGTGGGGAGTTAGGGAGGGGATAGGTCAGTCCAGGGAGGACGGACAGGTCAAGGGGGCGGGATGAGGTTGGTCGGTAGGAGATGGGGGTGCGGCTTGAGGTGGGAGGAGGGGATAGGTGGGGGGAAAGAACAGGTTAGGGAGGCAAGGACGAGCTGGACTGGTTTTGGGATGCGGTAGGGGGAGGGGAGATTTTGAAGCTTGTGAAGTCCACATTGATACCATTGGGCTGCAGGGTTCCCAAGCGGAATATGAGTTGCTGTTCCTGCAACCTTCGGGTGGCATCGTTGTGGCACTGCAGGAGGCCCAGGATGGACATGTCGTCTGAGGAATGGGAGGGGGAGTTGAAATGGTTCGCGACGGAGAGGTGCAGTTGTTTATTGTGAACCAAGCGTAGGTGTTCTGCAAAGCGGTCCCCGAGCCTCCGCTTGGTTTCCCCGATGTAGAGGAGGCCACAACGGGTACAGCGGATGCAGTATACCACATTGGCAGATGTGCAGGATTTCACAAGCTTCAAAATCTCCCCTTCCACTACCGCATCCCAAAACCAGTCCAGCTCGTCCCTGCCTCCCTAACCTGTTCTTCCTCCCACCTATCCCCTCCTCCCACCTCAAGCCGCACTCCCATCTCCTACCTCCTAACCTCATCCCGCCCCCTTGACCTGTCCGTCCTCCCTGGACTGACCTATCCCCTCCCTAACTCCCCAACTACACTCACCTTTACTGGCTCCATCCCCGCCTCTTCAACCTGTCTGTTTCCTCTCCACCTATCTTCTCCTCTATCCATCTTCTATCCGTCTCCCCCTCTCTCCCTATTTATGTCAGAACCCCCTTCCCCTGCCCCATTTCTGATGAAGGGTCTAGGCCCGAAACGTCAGCCTTTCTGCTCCTATGATGCTGCTTGGCCTGCTGTGTTCATCCAGCTCTGCACCTTGTTGTCATCACATACTGGAAAGCTTACAAATCATTCAAAACATTAACTTTTATTCAACAACAGCAAAAGCAGACTATAAATAAACAAGGAATCTTTATTTGACTCAGTAAACTGACAGGGACTACATATCTTTTGACCAACAATAAATTTCCAATCAATGAATCACCACTGTACACAGTTCTCATTTATTGCAACTGGGTGTCGATTAAGCTTTTTGTCTTTTATACAAATGATTTGGGTGTGAATAAAGGAGAAATTGTTCGTAAGTTTGCAGATGACACCAAAATTGGTGGTGTACTGGACAGTGAAGAAGGTTACCTCAGAGTAAAATGGAACATTTATCGGATGGGCTGATGGGCTGAGGGGTGGCAGATGGAGTTTAATTTAGATAAATGTGAGGTGATGCATTTTGGACAGGCAAATCAAGGCAGGATTTATACACTTAATGATCAGGTCCTGGGGACTGTTGCTGAACAAAGAGACGTTGGGGTGCAGGTTCTTGGTTTCTTGAAAGTGGAGTCGCAGGTTGACAAGGTGGTGAAGAAGGCATTTGGCATGCTTGCCTTCATTGGTCAGACCATTGAGTTTAGGAGTTGGGAGGTCATGTTGCAGCAGCCGTACAGAACATTGATTACTGCGTTCAATTCTGGTCTCCCTGTTATAGGATAGATGTTTTTAATCATAAGAACATAAGAACCTGAGAACTAGGAGCAGGAGTAGGCCATCTGGCCCCTTGAGCCTGCCCCGCCATTTAATAAGATCATGGCTGATCTTTTTGAGACTCAGCTCCACTTACCCGCCCACACACCATGACCCTTTATTCCTTTACTGTTCAAAAATTTATCTAGCCTTGCCTTAAAAATATTCAGCGAGGTAGCTTCAACCGCTTCACTGGGCAGGGAATTCCACAGATTCACAACCCTTTGGGTGAAGAAGTTCCTCCTGACCTCAGTCCTACATCTGCTTCCCTTTATTTTGAGGCGATGCCCTCTAGTCCTAGTTTCACCTGCTAACAGAAACAACCTCCCTGCCTCCACCTTATCTATTCCCTTCATAATCTTATATGTTTCTATAAGATCTCCCCTCATTCCTCTGAATTCCAATGAGTATAATCCCAGCCTACTCAGTCTCTCCTCATAATCCAACCCTCTCAACTCTGGAATCAAACGAGTGAATCTCCTCTGCACCCCCTCCAGTGCTAGTATATCTCTTCTCAAGTAAGGAGACCAAAACTGCACACAGTACTCCAGGTGAGGCCTCACCAGGACCCTATACAGCTGCAGCATAGCCTCCCTGTTTTTAAACTCCATCCCTCGAGCAATGGCAGACAAAATTCCATTTGCCTTTTTAATTACCTGCTGCACCTGCAATCCTACTTTTAGCGATTCATGCACAAGGACACCCAAGTCCCTCTGCACAGCAGTGTGCTGCAATTTTTTACCATTTAAAACATAGTCCAATCTTGACAGGATTTGGAAAATCTTTACAAGGATGCTGCCAGGGTTGGAGAATTTGAGCTACAGGGAGAGGCTGAATAGGCTGGGGCTATTTTCCCTGGTGTGTCAGAGGCTGAGGGGTGACCTTATAGAGATTTATTAAATCATGAGGGGCGTGGATAGGCTGAATAGTCAAGGTCTGTTCCCCAGGGTATGGGAGTCCAAAACTAGAGGGCATAGGTTTAAGGTGAGCAGGGAAAGATATAAAACGGACCTAAGAGACAACTTTTTCACGCAGAGCATGGTGTGTGTATGGAATGAGCTACCAGGGGAAGTGATGGAGTCTGGTAAAATAACAACATGTAAAAGGCATCTGGATGGGTATGTGAATAGGAAGGGTTTAGAGGGATATGGGCCACATCCTGGCAAATGGGTCTAGATTAATTTAGGCTATCTGGTCAGCATGAACGAGTTGGGATAAAGGGTTTGTTTCTGTGCTGTACATCTCTACGACTCTAAGTCCTGTCTGTTGCACTTGACGTGACGTGCTTTAGCATGAAGAGGGACTCAACATTCAAGACTCAACATTGAGTTTAACGAATTCAGAGCATGAACACTCTCCTCCATGCTCATCTCTCACCCAACACGCTGAGGTCCTGTTCTGTACAGGTTGCTCCGAGCACAGCCAATCCATTTTCTATCTACAGCCAGATGTACCTTGTTAGCACCTATTCAGCATTTACCTCCTTCTCAGCTTACTATCGATCCCTTAGTTTTCCGCTCCCTTTTTTTCTTTCTCTTTCTCTCTCTGGGCATTGCGTCCACATAATCTATGCACTCCTCTTCCCTATCCTCCACCACCACCCCATGTAAACCCAACCACCCTCCCCAACTATGTAATAACAAGGCCTGGTGTGTAGGCTAGGGTCCTTAGGACATGGGAGAGTTCAGACCCTAAAATTATCGAACTTGATATTGGGTGCAGAGGGCTGCAGGGTCCCCATGTGGAAAATGAGGTGTTGTTCTTCCAGCTTGCATTGAGCTTAGCTGGAACACTGCAGCAAGCCTGAATCAGAGACGTCAGGCTAGAACTCTGCAGCAAGCCTGAATCAGAGAGGTCGGGCTGGAACACTGCAGCAAGCCTGAGACAGAGAAGTCAGTCAGGGAACAGGGTGGTGTGATAAAGTGGCAGGCAACTGGAAGCTCAGGGTCTTATTTTGCGGGCAGAACGTAGGTGTTCTGCAAAGCGGTCACTTGGTCTACATTTCATTTCCCCAGTGCAGAGGAGACCACATTCTGAACAGTGAGTGCAGTAGACTAGATTGTGTGAAGTGCAGGTAAAGTGCTGCTTCACCTGGAAGGTATGTTTGGGCCCTTGGATACTGAGGAGGCCTTATTATCACATAGTCTGCCATGACATACTACATATTGTTAGCCACTATCAGTCTCCATTAACAGCTATTCACTCTCCTAGTCAGATTTTTATCCGCTCCTTTGCCTGTCCAACTGTTCTTCTCCCTCTTTGGTGTCTATCCCCACCTATCATTTAATCCTTATCCCCTCCCCCCACCCTATCTTCTGCATATAAACCATCATTCTCCTAGCTACCATCAGTTCTAAGGAAAGTCACTGGACCCAAAATATTAACTCTGATTTATCTTCACAGTTGCTGCCAGACCTCCTGAGCTTTACCAGCAACTTCTGTTTCTGTTTCACATTCATAAACCTGAATCTCACTCTCCTAATCACCATACCATACCTCTCACCACCTATACACACTCCATCCAACTCAAACCCCCAACTTCTGAAATGTTTCTTTGCCTTCCTGCCTAGTTCCATGCTGTATTCATCTGCTTTAGGCTTTTTTACCCAACAAGCAACCTGCTTGTTAATCAGGCTACACCTTTGAAAGAAAACAGGAGAAATAAATTAAAGGACATCTTCCATGATTCCTGACTGTAATTTGTCAACTATATCTGCTACCTGTTGCAGCTACACAGCCCTGTAAATATCTGGGTGTAGTTTCTCCATGGCATAAAAGGCAATTGTAGATTAAACTCTGCTTAGAGTTATAGTGTCATAGAATAGCGGTGTACAGCACAGAAACAGACCATTTAATCTAACTCGTCCATGCTGACCAGATATCTTAAATTAATCTAGACCCCATTTGCCAGCAGTTGGCCCATATCCCTCTAAACACATCATGTACACATCCAGATGCCATTTAAATGTTGTAATTGTACCAGCCTCCACCACTTTCTCTGGTAGCTCATTCTATACATAGGCCACCCTCTGCGTGAAAAGGTTGCCCCTTAGGTCACTTTTAAATCTTTTCCATCTCACCTTAAACCTATGCCCTCTAGTTTTGGAGTCCCCCACCCTGGGGAAAAGACCTTGGCTATTCACCCTATACATGCCCCACATGATTTTATAAACTTCTATAAGGTCACCCCTCCAGCACCCAATACTCCAGGGAAAATAGCCTAATTCCTAAATCAATAATACTATTTCTTAAAATCAATTGATTCAGACACATTATATCACATCTCTGGAGGAAGTGGGATTGCATAGAATCCCTACATTGTGAAAAGAGGCCATTTGGCCCATTGAGTCTACACTAACCCTCTGAAGAGTATCCCACCCAGGACTAGCCCCCAACCCTATCTCCGTAACCCTACATTTACGATGGCTAATCCACCTAGTCTGCACACTATCAGGCAATTTAGCACGGCCAATCACCTAACCTGAACACCTTTGGACTGTGGGAGAGAATTGCAGTACGCAGTGGAAACCCATGCAGGCACAAGGAGAATGTGCAAACTCCACACAGACAGTCAGCCAAGGCTGTTAGGAATTGAACATTGTTCCCTGGCTCTGCAAGGCAGCAGTGCTAACTGCTGAGCCACCATGCTAACTTGTATTCTGGTTTTCTGGCCTAGAGGTAGGGACATTATCACTACACAACAAGAGCCCTAAACATGGCAGTACAGACACTGCAGTTTTCCCTCAAAAGATTTAATATTTTGCTCGAGCTCAAGACTGAAACTTGAACCTGGAAACTTGTGCCTCAGGATACAGGTGTATCCAACTGAAGCACAGCATTCCATTTATCCAAATGTTTATATAAAATTGTATTGTATTACATTAAAAAATGCACAAATTGATCGATAATTTAAGGGTATTCCATAGTTTTCCAATTTTATCCAATGATATTAATGAACTCTCTGCTCAATTACAAGAAATATCAATGTCGTTACATCAGAATACCAGTACAAACAATGGTAGACCAGAATGAGAAGTTAAAATAAGAAATCTTTACATGTCACTTTATTGCTGTCTTCATTTAGAAACGTAAAGTTAAATCTCATTGACTGGCAATGTCATTTGAAAGAGCTATTATTTCAGACTCGGATGCAATGATGCACCATTGACTTGTTTCCTTTGGGATTGATTCTTCAAAGCTATAAGAAATGTGGCATTTTCTAAAGGTCATTTTGCTTCAATTTCTAAATAGAAGACACCGTACTCATCTCACACAAGAAAATTTCCTTTACTCTCTAATTTCTTAATGTTTTGGAACTATAATTTGTTTTTTTTTAATCCAGCACATGTTTATACTACAACAGACCTGAGATTCTTGATGTATGGAAATATGTTCTTTTGGAAGATACAAGCTACTTATTGGCCCAATAGAAAGAGACTTTAATCCAGAACATAATAATCACTTGATTACCCTCGAGTCTCTTCTATCATTCAAATAGATCGTGGCTGACCTGCATCCTAACCATATATACTCAGCATTGAGTCCCATTCCTTCATATCATGACTATGAAAAGCATCAGTTATCACCAAATGTTCTTGTAGACGGAATACAATTACAGTGTCAACTAACAACTCTGGATCCAAGCACTCTTGATCACATCATGATTAGATAGGTACATGGATGGGATAGATATGGAGAGAAATGGACCAAACACAGGCAAATAGGACTAGCTTAAATTGTGAAAACTGCTGGCATGGGCAAGTTGGGCAGAAGGGCCTGTTTTCATGCTATGACTCTATGCTGGATTTACTCTACAAATGGCTGTGAAGCACAAGTAATGTCAGGTGACCCATAAAGATTCACTTCACTTGTAATTGTTAATCACCTTTCAAGTTTTCAGAGTCCGCACCTCACACTTGGGGACTACAAAATGTCCACACTATTGTCCCATACGTAGTGCTGCCTTTCTTGGGTACTGTGGGATGTGTGGGGAGATGGCCTCATTATTGCTGCCGCATGTAAAATCTGTGACTGTATGTGCACCGAAAGCTTGAGCAGCAGACACCTGAATCAAGGCAACCAAGTGCAAAGCACATGTAGAGGCATCCCATTGTTGGGGCCTGCATGTTCCAGAGTTTTGCTCCATTGTTATTTGTGTGTGCTGGGACTGCTAAATGATCACTTTATTGAGGAGCTGCTTTGTTTCTGATATTGCCCACAAAGATTCATTGGAACTGTCCCCAAAGATCAACACTCAGAAGCCTGAAGCCACTGTGCAAATGGCTGTTACATGAATAGATGAGGAACACATTGGTACACAAGCCTAGGACCATGCATTGACCTCCAGCTGCTGTGGAGCTGACAAGTACTGAAGAACTTGTGCCATAGGTGCCCTGATACAGGGAAGATACAGGAGAGTTACATTCACTCATTTTCCATTGAATGCTACACAGATGAGAAAGGAGCAGTGGTGCTCTACCCTGTCCAAGTTGAAGTTGAAATACCATGTCACGTTGTCCAGTGTTTACGCAATGGGACACCTTCCCCTGAGGCTACTGAGGGTTGTAGCATGGTCCCTCCACCATGCAGGTCATGTCTGTGGCTACCACTTCAGACATAGCACATCAGTTGAACCTCAAAATCAGTTGATCCAAACTAGTGGAAGATGTAACAAGACTATGGGATAGAAAATGAAGATACGTGATGGCCGCAGAATTGCGACGATGAGGATGTTCTTCAGATGGAACAACACTTCCAGCATCCTACAGCGCAGCGGTGTTTTCCAAAGAAACACAGGAAAGATTTTCCTGTGAATGTTGTTCAATGGGACTGAGTTGTGTGAAGTCATCTTTCACTGACTGTAAATGGCTAAATGTTGCTGTGGCCAAATCCACTGTACAATCCCAACACTTTACTCTTGCCATGTAGTTCATATTATTTAATGAAAGTTAAAGTTACAAAGGGCTGGTAGCCTTCATTACATTCAATGTTCTCTTGTTCAGCCCTGACAAAGTTTCATGCTGGTATATGTGGTATGAACAGAATACCTATTTCTCAGAGAGAGTTTGAACATCATATGGAACTAAGGATGGCTCACCTCAGTACCCTCATTCTTGTAGTTGCAGCTAAAATGACATTTACTCACCCAGCTGATGATAAAAAGTGCACATTTTCTTATAAATGAGAGAAGATGTTTACAAGGAACTGTCACCCATGCCACCTATGTGCCCTTACAAGTTATTTCTCATTCCTTTCCCTCTCACTACAACTAGATGCAGTCCTGGCATCTGTGGCCGGAGTGGAGGAAGCCTGCCCTACAGCGGATCCTTTTGGTCTGAGACTTTTGGTTGGTTGACCTGGAGGGCGTTTGTGTTCACATGCTGAATATTCTGCTCCATTCCTTATGCACATCAACAACTTCATAGTGTTATATACAAATAACGTAATACATAAATTGAGAATTGGCTAATATTTACATTGGCTCACCCTCAAGCCTCTTTGGCAATTAAAAGCACTTTATGAAGTTCATACTCCACAACAATTTATGGAGTCCTTTCGTGATGCAGTCCAGGTTCATTAATTTCTTGGATCCCGCTGTAGGAGCATAGAGTCCATAGTTCATTTCTGGATGACTTCCTTCTTCCAGAATTTAACCCTGATGATGGTGAGCAAGATCAAAGTAAACAGGATGAACAACACCGTCAGATGTGACAGGAGAAATGCACACATGTGTAACTGTACATTTGAGGCCCAGTTCCTGAAGTCACCCAATCACTTTGATTCCCCTGTTACCCTTTTGAATTTGCTCTACCTGCTGAATAACAGTAGCAAAAATTTTATGTGTAGTTGTCAATTGTGTCCGGACCTGCTGTAACTTTTCTGGCATGAGTTTAATGCCAATGTTGTACTTTTCCCTGTAACTCCACTTAAAGTTTGTCTGAGTTCATTACTAACATTGACAAAGATTTTATTCCTGTGGATGCCTATAAGCTTGATTAGACCTACCCTGGCTGATAGGTGTGGCCTGATACAAAAGACAGTGTTTTGGAAGTTACATGTGAAGGTCCCGTACTGGTAGCGTTTTAGGGAAATTGCGATGTAATATTCCCCCTTTCCCAAAGTATGCTAGCCTGGTGATGTCTGTGTTCAGGCTCCAGATCTCTACAGTACAATTTCGAGCAGCATTTGTCTGAATACCACACAAGACATTTTCATTTGCACGTATGGAGTAGGGGCAAACAATTACTTCTTTTGCCTGCTGACATTTGCCCAGAGTGGTACCTACGAGCCTTCCCTCTTTCTCAACAGTGTGAGGAAGGGTGCTGTCGTATTCTAACCATACCTCTCTCTTGGAAAATGTTGATGTTTTCCATCTCAAAGACTTGTAACCCACTTTGATATAGTGTCATGATCAGGATCCATCCCCACGGCCTTTCCTGGGGTCCCCTTAAAATCGTGACGTTTTGAAATATTGGGATGTTTCATCCCACGGAACAAGTACTCTGTTTGTCACTGATCCATTCAGGACCTTAGCCTGCTCAAGGTTCTCCCTCACCTGTTTGATCATCCACTGGCCACAGATGCTGCACAGAATCCTACTCTGCTGCCTTTTGTCATCATCTATCTTTCTCTGGATAATCTCATTTATGGTCCTGTTGTGCATTTCTAGCACCGTTACCAGGTGTTGGTCTGGCTGATTTTCTTTTATTCTCCCGTTGGCATCTTGCTGACTGTACAGATTAATTTTATCCAAGTTCTGTTTAACTTGCTGGGTTAAAAGTCTGAGCCAAATTAGCCAAATCAAGGGTATTGTCTCCGTACACTCCTGCTCCATAAGCTTTTGCTAAATCTTTCAACATATCTCTTTTACTACACCCTGCTAGCCTGAGCCTGACCTCCCATGTGTCAATCCCTGTTTCTCATTCTGATAGCCAATGGGTCAAATACAAGTATAATTTCTGAAGTTGGGAAGGGAGCCACTCCGGCAGCTGGGTTCTGGATTTATCTAACACCGGCAATGCCAATTTGTGGTGTATGTTGTTGTACGGGATTTGCCTGTGTGTTTTAGAACAACCCCATTTTGTGGTCCTGGGGTAGACTTCAGAGTGTGGGGGTGTGCGTGTGGCAGATTTTAGCCCATTTTAGCTTCGTACAAGACATAGAACATCCCATGACCTTCCTGTTGTGTTGTTGCCCAGCTTCTAGCTCTTGCTGCGGTCTAGTAGCCAAACATCCCATTTCTGTACATCTATTTGTGGAAAACCCCACTAGTCACCCATGGTCTCTGTCTCAGGTAGCAGTATGCTGAGCTTTCATTTGTAATCCTACGCATAACCCACTGGCTGTTGCACCCAAACATTATGGATTTGTTGGGCTGGACCCACAAAACACCATTCTCACACTTGCCTGGTTCTGGTCGGGCAAATCACAAAGAGTCAGGATATATGTACACTTGTCACTTAGCACTTCCGATGATCACATCCTGATTATCCAGCCGACAATGTAGACCCACAGGCCATGTCATCCTGGAGATGGGATCAAGGTGATATCTTGATATAGCATCTGACCAAGTTGAGATAGCTCCCCACCCTTTTCTACCCGTGGAGACTTTTTTCTAACTCTGTCTGTTGGCCCATGCTTGGCCAAAAACTTCCCAAAATTTGCTTTCATCGAATTTTCTCAATTCCCCTGCGTGTGTCAGGCCTCACTTCACTGGTTAACCCAAAATGAGGGTTGGAAGTGAGTCGGTGCATTGACACCATCAGAGGTCTAGATGATTAAAATTTAGACAATGAGAAGAAAAACGGGCAAAAAGACAAAATGGTCTTTGATTTGAATAAGACAAAGATGAGACAACAAGAAATAGCCCAAGGATGAAGATGGCCCAAAAGACGAAAATGATGATGATGGTGGCTAACATTGTATGGCACTGTAGCCCTATGTGACGAGAACAATGTGGCAGATTCAAGCTACAATGGTAGCAAAGGATGATAATGTTCGTTTATGATCAGCATGGAGTAATGGAGTGCCAGGGTTGGGGTGGTGTGTGCGCTTACGTGTGTGCGTTCAATCTCTAACCATCTCTTCCACTTCAGGGCAGCTGCACGCCAAGAGCTGTCTGTTCTAGCTGGAATTGAAGTGGCCAGCTGCGGTTCAGTTCCCGAAGTTGAGGCCTCAGGATGGACAGTGTCCCAGGGCTGGTCCAGAATCCTGGACTGAATCAATAACTGGGGCTGGTCCTGAATTAGGGTTGTGAATTTGGATTGAGTGTGGGTCAATGAGTTGTCCAAGGTCTACATCAGACATAGATTAGGTTTCACTTCTCCTCATTCCCCTAGAAGCATGTGGAGTTGATGGCTGTTGCATTGACTCCATAGGGCTTTAGCCAAATGATTGACATAGTACCACCCAGCTTTTCCCGTATCTAGCAAAATTCTGTACACGAACAGCCTGGCCTTGTGTACCACCAAGTGGGGACCTGAATATCAGGGGGACAGGAAAGTTCCTTGCCAGAAAATTTGTACCATCACCCAATGCCCTACCTTGTACCTTATAGTGTACACCTTCCCATCAAAGTATGCCTTGCTCCACTTTTTCCTGTTTGCTATTCTCGTACCCGCTGCTTTGTGTGCAGCCTGTACATTTTCTAATAGAATTTTCACAGTTTTCTCGTGGCAGACAGCTTCAGTCTCAGGCTGTGTCAAGTCCAATGCTATTAAGGGTGCCATACCTCTGTTGGGCATCTAGTCATTAGAACACAGGGTGGGGAGGGTGTATCTAGTTGAACAGGAGGCTGAGTTCTTTATGAGAATGAGGACAAAGCTCCAGGTTGAATTGCTTTGCTAGGTGGCCTTTCGCAGCATCCCTCTGACAGTGTGATTCATCCTCTCTATAATCTCACTGGATCGAAGATGGTGGATGATTTAGAACAGTTACCTGACGCTGAATATATTCATCACCTCCTGCTTTACATGGTTGTGAAATGGGCTCCCTTGACTGAATCTGTCCTGAGGAGAAGACCTCATTTAGTGAAAATGTGCTGAATTAAGATGTCTGCTGAAACTTTAGCAGTGCTCGTTTGAGTGGGATGCCTCTACGGGTTTGCAAAATACGTCCACAATGACCAGGACATTCATAAGACCCTGTTTACAGGGTGGTAGACAGCTGGTGTAGTCTGAAACTGAAGGCCAATCCACAGTCTTGCTACCTGCCTAGTATGCCTTAACCCTCATTTATTGGCACACTTGTCTGATTTGTTCTGAGCACAGATGATACAATTCCCGACATAACGTTTTATGTGTTTTCTCATTTGTGGCCACCATCACAATCCCTTAATTCTGTTAGTCATGTCTTCTGTCGCTTGATGACCCTGGACATTGAGGCATTAATAAATCACTTGATTTCGGTCCTGGACCAGTACTATGTACAATCCATCTTTAAAAACAAGTCTGTCCTTAGTACTTAACTTCTCCCATTTGCTATACAAGGTGGGGATTGTTTCCTCCTATATTTGTTTTAACTTGTCATTGCTGCTCTGAGCCTATACCTGATCTTTGAACTTGGTTTCGTTCACAGCAACAGCATCTATTTGTTTTGGAATGGGGGGGTGCTGCCATAGTTCTCCTTCAGGGCCACCCTGCCTAGCCATTCATCAGCTGTTATGTTCCCAATTGGGAAAGTTCAATGGTGGGCTCTAACCTTAATAATGTCATTTTCACGGCCTTGGGGAGTTTGGAGAATAAATTTGAGCAGGTAATAGATTCCCGTTTGCTAAGAGGGAGAGGGGAGTGTTCAGCAGGACCTGGGTGTCCTTGCGCATCAGTCTGTGAAGATAATCATACAGGTGCAGCAGGCAGTAAAGAAGGTAAATGGTATGTTGACCTTCATTGCGAGAGGTTTCAAGTACAAGAGGAGGGCTGTGTTGTTGTAGTTATACAGGGCCTTGGTGAAGCCATACCTGGAATATTGTGTGCAGTTTTGGTCTCCTTTTCTGAGGAAGGATGCTCTTGCTCTCAAGGGAGTGCAGCAAAGGTTTACCAGGCTGATCCTGAGGATGGCGGGACAGACATATGGGGGGAGATTGACTCCGTTAGGATTGTTTTCGCTGGAGTTCAGATGAATGAGGGGGGATCTCATTAGAGACTTATAAAATTCTAACAAGACTGGACAGGGCAGATGCAGGGAGGATGTTCCTGATGGTGGGTGTGTCCAGAACCAGGGGTCACAGTCTGAGGATTCAGGTAAGACTATTTAGGACGGAGATTAGGAGACATTTCTTCACACAAAGAGTGGTGAGCCTGTGGAATTCATTACCACAGGAAGTAGTTGATGCCAAAACATTGAATGTATTCAAGAGGCAGCTAGATATAGCACTTGGGGTGAATGGAATCAAAGGTTGTGGGGAGAAAGCAAGATTCGGCTATCGAGTTGGACAATCAGCCATGATGGTGATGAAGCAGGCTCGAAGGACAGAATGGCCTCCTCCTGCTCCTATCTTCTATGTTTCTAAGTTTCAAAGACGAATCCTCTAACTTCCCACAGCATCAGGAAGTCAGTTAAACTGTTGCAGACATACACGCTGTCTGAGTGTCTGTCTGCTGGTGGGGGAAATGTTTCAGGTTGGCTGACCACATAGGCTGCAGTTGCTAGCTGAGCAGGCTGTTGGGGAGCTTCAGTGCTGACTCTATTAGGGGGTTCACTTCTGTGATTCTCCAATATATATTACAACTGTCTTTCAGTGCCCATCCTCCACCGTACAACACCTGTCTACAAACATGTTACAAGGGGTGCTCTTCCACTTCCCATTTCCTTTGGGTCTTTCCCTCATTTTGTTTTGGCACAGAAGGTCCCTTGGGGACATTTGTCACTGCTATCCGACACTCATGGGGCTCTCCCCCATAGCTCAAATTGTCAGTATGGAAAGTGAACACTTTCGTATGTTTGACTGCAATGTCGGGATGCTGTAGCATTCGGGTCCAGCGTGTAATGTGGTTTTGACTGAACATGTTGTCTTTAATCCTGCCGTCCAGCAAAAGTTGAATGGGGTTTGTGCTCTGTCAGAATGTTTAGGGGAGTTCACGGCCAATAACTCAGCGAAAATGTTGTACCACCAAGAAAACAGCTAGCAAGTGCTTCTCACACATAGAGAAGCCCTGCTGTACTGGTGAAGGAGTGCAGGTGGCAAAGACTATTAGTCCCAGTTTATTGTCTTGATCTTGGAGAGGTACAGCTGCCAGTGGCATCCATGGCTGCACCTTCCAAGGCAAAGAGAAGTGCTGGGTCAGTTACCTGCAGTAGCGGGGTTTGGGTTAGGGCCTGTTTTAATTCAGCAACAGTATCCATGTGGTGTTCAGTCCATTCCCATGGGGGTGTTCCTTTTAAGGAGGTTGGAAAGTGGGGCAGCTTTCGTGGTGAAACTATCAATGTGGTTCCAACTGCATCCTGCTGAACCCAGAAAGGAATGCTATGAGCTCACACGCCTGGGGAGGGTCAAACTGGTTATGGCCTCGATGCGCTTCTCTTCTACTTCATATTTCCCCTGAGCTATCACAGTTCCCAAGTATGAGACCTGGGACCTCATGATCTGTGCCTTCTTGGGTTTAACTTTTAGTCCTCGGGTGGTGAGGAGAATTAACAGTTCCTTTAACAATTTCAAATGTTTGGTCCTTGTCTCTATCTGCAGGGTACCATTGTCCATGTACTGTACAAAGCAGCCCATTCAGGAAAACCTCTCTAACTCGTTAGTTAGTCTCTGATGAAATATTGACAAAGAATTGTGAGCACTCTGGAGCCAGACATGTGTATTGCTGGGCCTCTCATATATGAGGTGATCATTCTCTGCACCTTCTCTGTAGCTGTAACACTAGTATTCTGCATTCTGTTCTATTACCCTGATCTGCTTAGGTAAGGTATGACTTGTCTGGTTAGAATGCAAAACAATATGGTATGTGACAATAATAAATCAAATCAAATCAAAACGTGAAATGTGAAGGTGAATTTATACTCGCAGTGTTGATGGACGGGGATAGATCAAAATCCAATACTAACATCCATGGGGCCTGCCTCGTCATGGTTTCAGGGCTAGTCTCTAATGTCGGTGTTTTAATTGGGATTGTTTTTATTGAGTTCCCTGTAATCAAAGGTGAGTTGCTAAGGGCATGCTGGTTTCTCAAATGGCCATATGGGGAGTTATTGGTAGACGCTTTACAGGGCATAGGACTCCTTGCTTTAATAAGCTTCAATAACATTGGCCACCTCACCCTCTGCCTGCTTGGGGAAATTGGATTGTCTTTGTGGCTTTGGGTCCAGTCTGTCTATCAGTACATCACCCTCTATATGAGCCATGTTTGTGTCTGTGATTGGCAAATGGACCATTGTGCTCTGTGACAATTGCCTGTGCTACAGGGTCCTCAGTCATTTCGGTAGGTCTAATTGACAATTTCTCATGGTACAAATTCTCTGTGTGTATGTGCCTGTGGCAATCTCCACCAGTGCCTTCTCGAGCTCAGGCATTTGCCAAAATCAATTGGCAAGGCCTAAAGATAAATTAGACTTCCACATAAGGTCTGAGCCTAAAAAGTGCTTGCTGTCTGTATGGAGATTAACTCACACTGCTGGGTGATGGCAGACTGTCTCTCAGTTTAACTTCTATAGGTTCTGTCTCTGCTCCCTTCTGTAGGTGTCCAGTGAATCCGCTCAGAAGGTGTGGCCATGTGTTATCAAAATTTCAGTATGCGTTAAGTGTCGTCCTGGACCCCAACTGTGCCCCATAAAAACTCAACAGAGTGGCCTTCCACCTCACTGTCTACCTGGGGCCATCCCACACTGTCCCATCAGGCACTGCACACCCACTGAGGAGAGGCCCGGCTCCATCATGTTTTGGAAGTGCATCCAAACAGGGGTTACAAGGAGTTAGATGGTGGCATTTCCTCCACTAAATTTGGCTGCATGATCTGCCCCACCATATTAACTGCTGCATGTCTCACCAATCCTTCCAACAGCCTGGACCAGGCTCTTGACTCTCACAAATGCAGTTGGTTTCTCTCCCTTTCATTCCCTACGTCTATTTAATTCCTCCATGTGGTCTCCCCAATTTTATCCTACAAGGGCTAGGATTGCCATTTTCATGGTCTGCAGCTCACCTTCTCCCATATTCTGAGCACTGGCTAAGGCAGAATGGATCGCAGAGCTCAGGCACATTCTCATTTATTTTACCTCATCAACATCATCTAGGCTCTGGAGAGCCCTTCATTGGCGGGTGCTATCGAAAAACATATCGGAGCAGCTGTGGGCTCAAATATGGGATCATATTTGTTATCTCTGCCAATTGAATCACCGTAAATGGTATTGTATAAGTAATTGGATTATTGCTTTGGCCATCCTGATGAGTTGTGTTTAGTTGGTTCATTGGGATAGAGTAAGACCCCAGGGTGCTGAAGGATCTACTCACTCGGAACGGGAGGCGGGAGTTCCCAATCTTTGTCACTCTTTCTTATCTACAGGGTTGTTCTTCCATTTCTTCCCAGTCTATCCCATAATCACGGTCCGCAACTGATTCTATTGTCCTGAATGCGCATATCATTCCCTTTTGCACAGAAAGTTGAGACTTTAATTTTTAAATGTTGCACTAGTATTTCAAATGGTCCATAGTGTGGGCTCTATTTTCTTTGCCTGCCTTGTACAGGATTTGTCCATACATTTTTGAGCTGTGTCTCAATCACTGAACATGCGCTATACCACCTAGTATGGTCTATCGCACTGAGGTCTGAAACTGTCCCAAATGTACCATGTTCACCTGGTTTCTCTGCTCCAGCCCTGCTGCTTTGACTCTTACTTTCTCCATTTCCTGTTTCACTTCCTCCAGCCCCTTACTTAGCTTCATCTTCGCCCATTCTCTTCCTCTCAGCTGCTCCATAGTATCAGTATGGCCTTGCAGAGTTTTAAAGCACTTCCCTTCAGCTTTCTGTGTCACTCCCCAGGATTTATGTCCTGTGACTCCTCAATGCAATATTTACTCAATATAATAGTTGAACCACCTGGACACTTCTTATTTAGGTAGTTTCTCAGTACCTCCTCCCACTGTGCCATTGCTCCTATTGTTTCCTTTTAATTTTATGTTTTCTCTCTCTCTCCCATTGGTCTTTCACCTTATATTAGATGCATTTTTGTTTCTCCGTGACTCTGGGTCCCTGCCCCTTTCCACTATCTCTTATCTTGTGGGTACCCGACTCTATTCTAGTTTCTCTGGATCCTTACGGGTCCCCAACCACAATATCTAGCTTCTCACCACCTCGTGGGGCCTCTGACCCTGTATTCAAACTCCTTACCTCTGTTCTCTGAGGGTCCCTGACCCTGTACAAGCTAGATTTCCTTTTCCGTGACTCCCCGACCCTGTACTATCTCTGGCTGTTTGTACTCCTCACGTTACAAGCACTTGGTTTATGGCTTAATCACTGGTTGGAAACCTTCACTCTCTTTCACCAACTTGAATCCTGGCTGTCACATGGGACGGATGCCTTATTAATGCAGGGTCAAGCTAGATGTCTGAGAGTTCAAGGTTGGTGGGGAATGACTTCGGAGTTTATACAACACTCCAGTTGTCTCCATCACAGGGGTAGCACAGTGGCTCAGTGATCATCACTGCTATCTTACAGTGCCAGGGACCCCGGTTCGATTCCACCTTTGGGTGACGGTCTGTGTGGAGTTTGCACATTCTCCCTGTGTCTACATGGGTTTCCTCTGGGTGCTCCATTTTCCTCCCACAGTCCAAAGATGTGCAGGTTAGGAGGATCAGTCATGTTAAATTCCCCGTAGTGTCCAGGATGTGCAGGTTAGGTAGATTAGCCATGTGAAATGCAGAGTTACAGTAATAGATTGGGTGGGGGGGTTGGTTCTGGATGGGATGCTCTTCAGAGGGGTGGTGTGGACTCAATGGGCCGAATGGTCTGCTCCCACACTGTAGGGACTCTATTATTCTAATCAAAGCCTACCCAAGGATGCCAATGTTGTCCGTGCTTTAGGCACTTTGACCAGTTTATGTAATAAAAACACTTTACCCAAGGTCTCTTGTCGGTGAAACAGACAAAAAGACAGAGAATTCAGTTTGTTGAAGACGGGTCTCACAGATCAGGCAGATCTTCTCCTGGGTCTTCTTGGGATTGCTGCACAGTCTTCTGCCTTGAGTCTTACTACGAGTGTTTGCTGATTCGGTGGCTTCTTGGTGTGAGTTTTTATATCCGCTTGCCCTGGACCATCCCAAATGTTCTGTGGCATTTGCCAATGGAGTCAAGAGTGGGGTTTAAAGCATCTAATGGGGTCGCACATGAGCGCCCTTCACTGTTGCTATGCTGGGGAGGTATAAAGTGCATGTCGTCCTGCATTCGCTGGTTGTCAAGGTGCCAGAAAGTCTGATCAGTGTTTTTCCAATACGTAACCCTCGGGTTGGTTGTAACTGGTTCCCCCTGAATCTTCGTAACTCCTTTGACCCTGATTTCCACTGTTCTCTGTAGCCGATAGCTGCTGGTTGCTATTTAGAACAGAATAGAATAGAATAGAATATCCTCTATTGTCAGTTGTACTCCAGTACAGAAGTACAGGAGTACAGTGAAAAGTTTTTTTTAACAATGGCTGCATTTTAATGGCGCCATCTTAGGCACAAGTACCTAGGTACAAATCTTAGAGAGTAAAAAAAGTGTGTTGTTATACAAAAGAGGATGAAAAGAAAAGCATAAGCATCACTCACAGTGTCTATGAATGAGTTAGGAATGAGGCAGTTGTAACATAGTGAAAAGGATTTAAATTACAGTCCGGTAAAGAATTCTAAACAGAAGCAGTTTAGCACGTGGCACCAGGCCCAAGTCCAGCAACTGTCCCACATCGCTCCAGCCTCCAGTCCACTCCTCATCTGTCAGGCCTGATTTCTCTGGTTGTGGGTCAATTGAAAATGTCCAATTTTGGGCCCATGGTCACTTGACCACAAACTCCTCCCAAAAATACCTTAAATGGTATATAAGGTACAACATAGGGTGCAGAGGAGATTTACCAGGATGCTGCCTAGACTGGAGGGCAGGTCTTATGAGGAAAGTTTGAGGGAGCTAGGGCTTTTTTCATTGGAGCGAAGGAGGATGAGAGGGGACTTGATAGAGGTTTACAAGATGATGAGAGGCATAGATAGAGTGGATAGTCAGAGACTTTTTCCCAGGGCGGAAATGACAATTACGAGGGGGCATAATTTTAAGGTGATTGGAGGAGGGTATAGGGGAGATGTCGGAGTTAGATTCTTCACACAGAGAGTGGTGGGCATGTGGAATGCGCTGCTGGCCGTGGTAGTGGAGTCAGATACTTTAAAGGCTTTTAAGCAACTCTTGGGTAGGCACATGGAGCATTGTAAAATGTAGGGTATGCAGGATCGTTTGATCTTAGTAGGATAATAGGTCGGCACAACATCGTGGGCTGAAGGGCCTGTACTGTGCTGTACTGTTCTATGTTCTGTGTTCTAAATCTAAGTGTTACAGTTAGTGTAACTATGTCAACCAAAGGTCATTAGAGATTCTGACTACATATTTTTAATGCAAATTCAAGAATTGGTAGTATAGTATCTCAAAAAACATTGTATTATAAAACATAATCAGAATAATTGAAATATCAACGATTTAGAAAGGTGATACATGGAATGAACAACAGATTTGAGCTTGATAGTTCAATACCTAATTTATTTTATATTTGAATGCCTCTAAGTTTTAATGTAGCAATTATTCAACACAAGTCTGAAATCATGTATTCTGCCAATGCATTACTGTTTGCTTCAAATTTTGGTATTGTGCCAATAAAGAGTATATACTCAGATGCTTCTTATTAATGGAAAATGTGCATTTATTGAAAAGGCTTTGTATGTGTTTTATTGTTTTTCAGTTTGTTACAAATGCTAGTTCCAACTCACCATAAAACAAACCGCTTCCAACACACCCCCTCCTCCTGGACACCACCCCAAGGCCTCCTACCCTCCCTCGACCTCTTCATCTCCAACTGCCGTCGAGACATCAATCGCCTCAACCTCTCCACCCCTCTCACTCACTCCAACCTCTCCCCCGCAGAACGTGCAGCCCTCCGCTCCCTCCGCTCCAATCCCAACCTCACCATAAAACCCGCGGACAAGGGAGGCGCAGTTGTAGTATGGCGCACTGACCTCTACATCGCCGAGGCCAGACACCAACTCTCCGACACCTCCTCCTACCGCCCCCTTGATCATGACCCCACCCCTGAGCACCAAACCATCATCTCCCAAACCATCCACAACCTCATCACCTCAGGTGACCTCCCACCCACGGCCTCCAACCTCATCGTTCCCCAACCTCACACTGCCCGCTTCTATCTCCTTCCCAAAATCCACAAACCTGAATGCCCTGGTCGACCCATTGTCTCCGCCTGCTCCTTCCCCACCGAACTGATCTCCAACTATCTAGACTCCATTTTCTCCCCCTTGGTCCAGGAACTCCCTACCTATGTCAGTGACACCACCCACGCCCTCCACCTCCTCCAGAACTTCCAATTCCCCAGTCCCCAACACCTCATCTTTACCATGGACGACCAGTCCCTCTACACCTGCATTCCCCATGCAGATGGCCTTAAGGCCCTCCGCTTCTTCCTGTCCCGCAGGCCCGACCAGTCCCCCTCCACTGATACCCTCATCCGCTTAGCCGAACTCGTCCTCACACTCAACAACTTCTCTTTCAATTCCTCCCACTTCCTACAGACAAAGGGGGTAGCCATGGGTACCCGCATGGGCCCAAGCTACGCCTGCCTCTTTGTAGGTTACGTGGAACAATCCCTCTTCCGTACCTACACCGGCCCTAAACCCCACCTCTTCCTCCGTTACATTGATGACTGTATCGGTGCCGCCTCGTGCTCCCACGAGGAGCTCGAACAGTTCATACACTTCACTAACACCTTCCACCCCAACCTTAAATTTACCTGGACCATCTCTAACACCTCTCTCCCCTTCCTGGACCTCTCTGTCTCCATATCGGGCAACCACCTCGAAACCGATATTCATTTCAAGCCCACCGACTCCCACAGCTACCTAGAATACTCCTCCTCCCACCCACCTTCCTGCAAAAATGCTATCCCCTATTCCCAATTCCTTCGCCTCCGCCGCATCTGCTCCCAGGATGAGGCATTCCACTCCCGTACATCTCAGTTGTCCTCGTTTTTCAAGGACCGTAACTTCCCCTCCTCGGTGGTCGAGAACGCCCTCAACCGTGTCTCCCACATCTCCCGCACCTCATCCCTCACACCCCGTCCACGCAATAAAAACCAAAAAAGAATCCCCCTCGTCCTCACGTACCACCCCACCAACCTCCGGATCCAACGCATCATCCTCCGACACTTCCGCCATCTGCAATCCGACCCCACCACCAAAGACATCTTTCCCTCCCCACCTTTATCTGCTTTCCGGAGGGACAACTCTCTCCGTGACTCCCTTGTCCGCTCCACACTCCCCTCCAGCTCCACCACACCCGGCACTTTTCCCTGCAACCGCAGGAAGTGCTACACCTGCCCCCATACCTCCTCCCTCACCCCCATCCCAGGCCCCAAGAAGACTTTCCACATCAAGCAGATGTTCACCTGCACATCTGCCAATGTGGTATACTGCATCCGCTGTACCCGGTGTGGCTTCCTCTACATCGGGGAAACCAAGCGGAGGCTCGGGGACCGCTTTGCAGAACACCTACGCTCGGTTCGCAATAAACAACTGCATCTCCCAGTCGCGAACCATTTCAACTCCCACTCCCATTCCTCAGACGACATGTCCATCCTGGGCCTCCTGCAGTGCCACAACGATGCCACCCGAAGGTTGCAGGAACAGCAACTCATATTCCGCTTGGGAACCCTGCAGCCCAATGGTATCAATGTGGATTTCACAAGTTTCAAAATCTCCTCTCCCCCACCGCATCCCAAAACCAGTCCAGCTCGTCCCTGCCTCCCTAACCTGTTCTTCCTCCCACCTATCCCCTCCTCCCACCTCAAGCCGCACCTCCATCTCCTACCGACCAACCTCATCCCGCCCCCTTGACCTGTCCGTCCTCCCTGGACTGACCT